>NC_087216.1:453453-478453 GCF_015104395.2 Macrobrachium nipponense
AGTCTCATCTTGACAGGAGTTCGTCATCTCTTGATAGGGAATTTGGAGTCTGTATCGAAGGAGTGACATTTCACAGGAGTGACATAAATAGTATGGGATGATGACATTTTATGGGACTGACACCACGATAAAGTGACAAAATAACCAAACATTAATATATTAAGATTTTACTTTTAAAAACTTAGAACCGCTGAATTGTTTCATAGGAATGACATAACAAAGGAGTGACACAAATACGGTATTAAATGGTGACATTTTATGGCACTGACATAAAGTTAAAGTGACACAATAACTAAAAATGTAAAAAATTAGATTATTAAGATTTTATTTTTAAAAAAAAAAACTAGAACCGCTGAATGGCCAACATATTGTTAATATTGGATGCATAGTTGGGTAATTGTAACTCCTTTGAAATTTATATCTGAGGCTTCACTCCTTTGTTATGCTCCCGTAGAGGGGTAGTGCCGTCAGTGCACCTCATGCGATGCACTGTAGGCATCTTCATCTTACTTTCGACCCTCTCTGAAAATTGTTTCTTTGTGCAACTGCGAGATTTTCCTCCAGTTACACCTTTCAAACCTTTTACTGTCAATTCCCGTTTCAGCGCGGAATGACCTCGTGGGTCCCAGTGCTTGGCCTTTGGCTTAAATTCTATATTCATTTCAATTCAACATAATAAAGGAGTGACATAAAGACCGTATCAAAGGAGAGATATTTTATTGGAGTGCAAAAGTATCCAGAAATTATAAAAATTATTAAATCATCAAGATTCCATTCTTTTAAAAAACTAGAACCGCTGAATTGTTAATATATTTTAATATTGGATGGATGGTTGTCACTCCTTTGAAATGTATATCAGAAGATTCATTCCCTTTGTATGTTACTCTTATGACGTGTAACTCCTTGGAACTACTCCCCTTTCATTGACTTGTACAGTTATATTAATAATTTGCGCAAGTCCTTTTTTCAGATGTTTAGTCTCTCGTTCTCTTTATTTTGTTTTTCCGTTGCGCAATATTAGTCTAAAACTCTTAAATCTTATTTTCTCTCAAAACACTGTCTTTTTTTATAGTTTTAAAGGGAACAGGATGTAATTATTTTCATTTATATCCCAAGCATTGTGAAGTTTGGTTTAGCTTTTTATTTCTTACATTCATAAACGCTCTTTTCCTTGAATACACTTTCTATTCCTTTAATAATTATTTTCTATTAAGAATGAGAAGAATGTCCTTATTTATAATATAATAATAATAATAATAATAATAATAATAATAATAATAATAAAATAATAATGGGCACAATTTTCTGTGTTGAAAATGATGACAATGGTTGCAGGTCCACAATAACATCGCATGTGCCTATAAAGCACATGCGATATTATTGTGGACCTGCAACCAAGTTTGACTTAGTCTTCGTGAGAGTCATGTAATACAATAATAATTATTATATTATTATTATTATTATATTATTATTATTATTATTATTATTATTAAAAAAATCATCATAGTAGCACGAGTCTTCAAATGGAGAAGCAAATCCACAGATATGTAAATGTACTTATATTCAAATTTAAAACATTAATGTTTTAAAATTAAATATACGTACATTTAGATAATTGTGGATTTGTTTCTCCATTACTATTATTATTAGCAGGAGTCTAGTGGTAGTACGTAGTATAGTGCCTAAAGTTTGACAAAATCAGCCTCCGTGAGAGTCATGTTGATAAAGGTATCAACAACGTTGTTAACTCGGTCAAACCTCCTGAGGTTCAGCGAACATTGAAATCTTGGGATGGGTTAATCCACCGTGAAATTTCGCCAACCCGCCGCCGTGAAGATTTCCCGTCTCTCCGCACGGACGTTTCGTCTCCTTTCTCCTCCTTTTCCTAATAAGCTCGGGACCTCTCACCCTTCCCCCCGCCGCTCCCCCGCCCCCTTTCACCAATACACTGACAATTAGCAGAAATCATGGGAACGTCATATCGGACTGGACTAAAGAGGGAACTATAATCTCTTTCCAATTTCAATTTGTTTCTCGCTAATTTTAGGGAAAGTTTGAATGGTGTACTTGGTGGGCCGGGATTTTGTGTGTTGGGGGGGGGGGGGGGGGGGGGGAGGGCGTGTGTGAGGGATGTATTTACCGTGGGAGGAGAAATGTAATGATGTTAATTGGTGGGTCATGGATGCAATTGATGATGTGTTTGGTGGTTGCATATTACAGGATATTCGTTGATTGGGACGCCTAATACTATTCTTCTTGCATGTTAGTATCTTTTTTTTATCTATAAATCTATTTATTAATTTATTTATTTTCTTTTTGATAAGTGGGATCTCTATTTTCTTCATTTTACTTTACTTCTCTTAATTCTTCCTAATGAGCACCATATTCTTTGGAAGCTTGAATTTCAAGTCAGTGGCCCCTATGGGCTTGTAACATCCATGTAGATAGGTTTCATCTACTGAATATAATAATAATAATAATAATAATAATAATAAAATAATAATAATGATAATAATTGCTATTTCTTATGAAGAGGAGAATATTACTAATATTTAATCATTCTTATACTGACACTATTACGGCACAGTAAGATTTCTTAATATCAAAGAAGGCAGTGAAGGTTAATGTAATCATAGATAGTATAACACATGACCATCGTAATTACAACATGTTGAAGTTCGACAGTCATGACAGACAGTGGGTGATTGGTCGTTTAAAACCCTAATTTTTAAAAATATTTCAATATGTTACAATGTGAGGCATTCTAAGTTCAATAACCTAGTATCTGATATAACGCTCGCATGAATAGGACAAACACACGCGTATTATATATATATATATATATATATATATATATATATATATTATATATATATATATTATATATATAATATATATATGTGTGTGTGTGTGTGTGTAATACGTTGTGGACACTTCATTCTTGCACGAGCGGTCCTTACGTCCCTGCACTTCTTTCTCCACTCCCCCAAACCCCACCGCCACCACCACCCCCCAAATAAGCCATCGCATTCACGGGAAGCCTCTCTTCCTTCCTTATTATATTCCATTCTTCCGAACAAAACTTTCAAATTGCACACAATTCTTACTGGCCATATGGTTTCAAAACAATGTCAGGGATCCACCCAACTATGTCAGTAGTTTTAATCTAGGAGGTATTTCTACATAAAGAGACTAAAAAAATTTCGCATGAAAGATGAGAATGATAACCAGCATTAGGTAAAAATGAATAATTACCATAAAAATGATGGAAGCTTAAGGAAATAGAAACATTCGCAGGATTGTTTGTTTGTTTGTATGGTGTTTTAACGTTGCATGGAACCAGCGGTTATTCAACAACGGGACCAACGGCTTTATGTGACTTCCGAACCACGTCGAGAGTGAACTTCTCTCACCAGAAATACACATCTTTAACACCTCAGTGGAATGCCCGGGAATCGAACTCGCTGCCACCGAGGTGGCAGGCCAAGACCATACCGATCACGCCACTGAGGTGCCTGTTCGCAGGATTGTACCCTCACGCGAGAAGGCCTAGTATAGACTGAAGAGGTTAGGTCACAGCCCAAGTACTGAGAACAAGTGCTTATATTTACATCGCTCGGCGTATGGTAACACAATGTGCCGCCTTGAATAGGTCAAAGGTCACACATAGAAGCACAGATACTTCACCCAAGCGAGACGGTAATGAGAAGAGACCCCAACTATAGCTTGTATGTATGTATAACAGCGCACATACCGTCCGTTAAGAAGGTATTCCCCCGTACGGGGGTGGTTCCGTCAGTGGACCTCATGCGGTGCACTGTAGGCATTACTTAAGGTTCATTACAGCGTGCCTTCGGCCCCTAGCTGCAACCACTTTCGTTCCTTTTACTGTGCCTCCTTGTATATACTCTTTCTTCATCTTACTTTCCATCTTCTCCTAACACTTGATTCGTAGTGCAACTGCGAGGTTTTCCTCCAGTTACACCTTTCAAACCTTTTACCGTCAACTTCCATTTCAGCGCTGAATGACCTCATAGGCCCCAGGGCTTGCCTTTGGCCTAAATTTTATATTCAGCTCAACTCAAAAAGGTATCCCACGCACGTGGTCTACGCGTGATTGTTGTTCTGTATGCGATAGCAAATAAAGAGGAAAGAAAGTTCCTTTCCATTTACATAGAATGCTATGCGGGGACGACATCTGCCGTATCAGGTTTCTATAGCAGGGTCATTCGTGCCTTCAGTGGAATTCGTATACGAAAGCCAGAGAACGTTGTCATTTCGTAGCGCGGAATGATACTCTTATTCTTCCCGACCTCTTTTGTTCGATGGAATTATTTGTAAGCAAAGATTCATCACGGCGAAAGTGTGATTGGAAAGAAATGTAGATTTTGCGTTTCTTTTGGGAACAAGTAAAAGTAGTTGTTACGGTCTAGAGGAAATGAACTGTGGTATTGTCTGTGTTTATTTGTTTATCTTTGTTTGTTGTTTTCTGCTTCTCTTGGCGCGTAATCTCTCGTTCTTCACGTATGGCCGAGATTGGTTCAGTGGAAGTTTGCTTAACAACTTGCCTGCTTTTTAGGCTAACTTCATGAGCGTGTCCAGCTATTCAGTAACAGTAATAATGATAATTATAATGATTTGTAGTTTTCAAGTAATACCGATGATAATAATTATAAGGGTGTCCCAAAACTTAAAAATACCTTTCTTTCATTTCTAGTTCTAATACAAACATTACGTAAACACTTTTAGTTCTCTCTTTTCGTGACCATCCTTATATGAATGAATGCGTAAAGAAGAAGAAGAAGAAGAAGAGTAAGAAGAGGAAGTGAAAATAAAAAAAGTGCCGAAATACGAGTGACTTTCGAGACACTAGTAACGCTCCCTTCCGCCACCCCTCCCCCTTCCTCTTCTTCCTATTTTCTGTAAAGTTACGGCCGGGTCAACTTTTTATCACCGCAGCGGCTTTCTCCGACTTGTTAGCCTTTGACACGTAACTATATGGTAATGTCTACGACAAGTGATGATCTGCAAATAACATACGACATTAAGCCCGCGATTCATCGGGTATGCGTGCGTTCGTACGCGCATCCGTAGATAATGGATGTAACATATGAGCACTTTGTTTCGGATTATATATTACGGAGTCCTACGGTTATTGGGCAACGGTTCTTTGTGACGCTTCTCTGTAGTAACCAGTGGAGGTAGAGGCCCGGGGGTTCTGGGGGGAGAGGGGGACAGCTTTTAGGGATGGATACACTCCTGAGTCCCGCGTTAAACAGCGCGCTATTATGAAGATATTTATGGTATTCTTGGAACGTCCACGAATAGGTCGATTTCGTTAGTAAATCTTAAAAAGTGAAAAAAAGAATGCGCCTTATTTTCGATTTTATTTTAGCCGCGGCTATTGAAACTCAACCATGGTCCGGTGGTGGGTGACTTAAGTTGTTGATGCCCATAGCGCTGCCAGAAGTACGATTATGGCCGACTTTAACCTTTAAAAAAAAATAATAATACTGAAACTAGAGGGCTGGAATTTGGGATGTTTGATGATTGGAGGATGGATGATCAACATACCAATGTGTAGCCCTCTAGCCCTAGTAGTTTTTAAGATCTGAGAGTGGACGGACAGACAGAGCCGCCACTATAGTTTTCTTTTACAGAACACTATAGAGATTTAGATGACGACGTGTTAGTCATGCAGGGTTTTGTGCGATAAAAGTTCCTTTTGCTTTTTAGAGACAAAACCCGTCGCTATTTCGATTCAGTTTATAACACAGGCATCGCACTGCAGTTTCTAATTGATTAAAAGTTAGATATTTGCCAAGTGGCCTTTTATTTAATTAATAAATAACTGGCCTACTGGACTGGACGTTGAATTTCGTGACCACAGACATTTCGTTCAGACGCGAAGTAAATATTGAGGTTTAGTTGTTGTAGTAGAAAGTTAAGTATATCTTAGTTCAAGCAAACCACTGATCTGAGTAACTGCTCTCCTAGGGCTGGCCCGAAGGATTGGATATTTTTACGTGGCTAGGAACCAATTGGTTACCTAGCAACGGGACGTACAGCTTACTGTGGGATCCGAACCACATTATATTGAGAAATTAATTTCTAATCAACAGAAATAAATACCTCTGATTCCGCGTTGGCAGAGCTGCTGCAGTGGAAACTAGCTGTAAGGAGATAAACGCAACGGAACGAAAACCCTTATTGGGAATATCATTGCAGCTGGAACTCTCTGTCCTTGATTATAAATGCCGACAGCCATTGCAGACCATTGATTCCAAACGCGGACAGCAATTGCAGAGCATTAACAAATGCATACGCATTGTGATGAAATGCGGACGAGAAAGACAAGTATTGCGTGAAACTTCATTACAAAAGCAGTGAGACGCTTCAGAGGAAAAGAGAAAATATACTACAATAAGCTTCATTCACCTTGGAATATAGCAAATGTCTTAATGGATACCGTAATGGGCAAGTGAAGGTCATGACCACTCTCCAGAGGGAGGAGTAGCAGTTAGCACATTGACCTGACCTTTTGTGTATACATCCATTCAAGGCGAATTTCGACAGCTGCTTTCCAATTGTTTTCGTTCATGCGCGGTCAGCGTTTGTTTTGACAGACCTCTTTAGTGACTCAGTGGTCGTTACAGTCAGTCATGCTGCGCTCTTGAGCGTGCGCATACCCGATCTGTGCGAGATCTTGACCTGTCTCTCTTATTTTAAAAGAGAGAGAGAGAGAGAGAGAGAGAGAGAGAGAGAGAGAGAGATGAAGCTTTGGAGTGGGTGTACATTGTCTGATTCCTGGTAAAGGGTCTTTATTGGTATTATTATTATTTCCATTATTGAAAAAGAAACCCACAAAATCAATGTGTATAACGTGTTTACTTATAAGTATTTACATTGTGGAGTAAAATGACATGTAAATACTTATAAGTAAACACGTTATACACAGTGATTTTGTGGGTTTCTTTTTCAATCTTCAGAAGAACACTGAAAGAAGTTTTTGTTTGGTTCATTATAATTATTTATTATCATTATTATTATTATTATTATTATTATTAGATTATTATTATTATTATTATTATTATTATTATTATTTTTTTTTTTTTTTTTTTTTTTTTTTGTTAAAAATGAATATCATCCCTGATGAGAAAGAGAATAATAAGAAGAATTGAAAAGACCATATATAAAATCAATTCCACTGATGCTGCCATCATCTTTAACAAAACATGTTTGAGAGAGGGTCTCCTACCTTCATATATTATTATTATTATTATTATTATTATTATTATTATTATTATTATTATTATTATTATTATTATTATTATTATTATTCTCCCCTAAAAATTCTCAGTTTTCCCGTCACTTGTATTATCATACAGAAAAAAATTAGCTAACAAATTCATCCGACTATCCAGTTTATTTTGACATAAAGTTTCCTCAAATATAGTGGTACGGCGTCTTTATTATTATTATTATTATTATTATTCTCAAAAAAATAATTCTCATTTTCCCCGTTACTTGTATTATCATGCACAAAAAAGTAGCCAACAAATTCATCGGAGCAACCAGTTCATTTTGACATAAAGCTTTCTTAAATATAGTGAGCTTTCATTAATAAGCTTAAATACTGAATTATTCTATTATTCACATCAGGACAGAAGACTAACACTAGCAGATAGGGGAGAGCCTACAATTAAATGTTTTTACGCATAAAGCAACAATTCACAACAGATTTGCATTTTTTTTTTTTTTTGGTCAATGGCGTCCTTTTGCACAGACATAGGTAATATCACAGATAGACAAGCGGATAGACTGAGAAGGAATATACCCTTATTTTCTCTTTGAGTAGAGAGAGAGAGAGAGAGAGAGAGAGAGAGAGAGAGAGAGAGAGAGAAACGAAGATCACGCTGGCGCACAAATTTCACCGTGGATAAGCTTGAAGTTCAGTACGCGCTTACATTACTCGGGGTCACGGAGGGTCAGGTGGAGGTCATCCCAGTTATTTTTTTGTCGTGTGAGTTGATCCCTCGACGTCACGTTCTGAAGGCCCATAACCCACGAAGGGGATTCGCTTCTGCTGCTATAGCTGCGGCTGTCTGTCATCTCCTGGGAGCGGGCGGGGGGCTGGCGTTTGGATCGGCCTTCCTCAGGGAAGAGGTTCCGCCACGCTCCGATAACCTGGCAACATTTTCTCGACGCAGCGTCGTCATTCTCGGTTATTGGAGTGCCCTTGCTTTTGAGGAACGTGCGTACACACAGACAAACACATTACAAACGCACAAACAAGCAAACACACACACCGTGAGTTGCAGGTGGTCTTAAGTCAGCAATCTTATTCCAGAACAGCTCTGGAGCCATCTAGTTCAAGATGAAAGTGCACATATATACATACACACACATATATATTTATTTATTTATTTATTATGTATCTACGTATGCGTGAATTGTCCCTACATTGAATTTTAAGGTTCACCAACATTTTTTTTATAGGCAGACAAAGAGAGTGATTGCACAGCAACATATAATAGATCGCTGTCACGAATTTCAAGCCATCGAGTTTTTTAACCCCTCACACGAGAAGAGAAACTTAAAATCCAAAACTTGCCTTGTATGAGTTTCTTGATCCATCACATCTGGCAGTAGTTTGCTTGATTTACGTATATATATATATATGTATATATATATATATATATATATATATATATAATATATATGATATATATATATATATATATATATATATATATATATATATATATATATATATATAAATATTTATATATAAATATATATGTACATAATATAGTATTATATATATCTATATATATATATATATATATATATATATATATATATATATATATATTGTGTGTGTGTATGTGTGTGCTTCAAATACAATAACGTCACTTCGTCACAGATCGCATTAATTTCCATGTAAGGCATAATTGCTTGTGGAATGCGTAACCTATGGTTGAACGCATTTGATTGCTTGAGCGCTAATATTGGCCTTGAATGACGTGCAGCAACATTGCATTTCACTTTAGAGCACGTATTGCAACAGTTTTAATTGAGTGCTTGGAGTGATTACGTTACGAGGTACTGTAATGGGTTGTAATCGAATCTTTTCAGTTACCTAAAGCCTGTTTAGAAAACCGAGCTCTCACTGAATTATTTCCTTTGCGTTTTTTAAGTGAATGTAATAACGAGCTTAATTCATTGAGCAAGATTAAGCACTGTCATTCAATATGTGGTGATACTGAGAGAGAGAGAGAGAGAGAGAGAGAGAGAGAGAGAGAGAGAGAGAGAGAGAGAGAGACATAAATCTATTAGCAATACAAACAAGTTAAAAATGTACTGAAGTTTCTTCGGCGCAATCTAGGTTTTTTTCTATGATTTTTCGAAGCTTTTAGCTAGAGGGCTGCAATTTGGTATGTTTGGTGATTGGAGGGTGGATGATCAACATACCAATTTGCAACCCTCTTGCCTCGCTAGTTTTTAAGATCTGAGGGCGGACACACAAAGCGCGGACGGACACACAAAGCCGGCACAATAATTTTCTTTTCAGAAAACTAAAAATTGACAGTCGCGTTTAGGGAAAGCAGAAAGGAAAGCGTTAGAAGTCCAGGGAGGAAGAGCAGAAAGAATGAAAGGAAATAGGAGATAAATGAAAAGCTTCGAAAGTCATTAGAGGAGATGAAAGGGGTTGTGAACCGCACACTGGCGTGACAACGGCTGCTTCTTAGGCTGATAAGACCAGACTGTCACCTGGGACTGGGAGCCTTTGTCTCCACGATCTAGTGGACGACAACGGCGCCCAGAGAAACTCCCGTTAAGAAACAACGAAAAATTCAAATATTTATATATATATATATATATATATATATATATATATATATATATATATATTATACTATATATATATTTATATATATAATTAATTTAATACTTCTAGGGCACAATTTTTCACGGATACAACATTCATTGAATAGAATGGCTTTTTCACTGTTTACCAGCTTTTTTTAAATTGATTCATATTTTCTAATTATTTTCTTCACTTCATTGTTCAGGTTACTAATGGACACATAATGGGGTCTTCCATTTACTCCAGTATTTTACAAAAACGCGACAGCTGTTTCGTCAAACCTATACGTATTGACGTTATCAAGCGTACTGATACAAATATGAGCCTACATGCGTTTTGTGACGTCATGAGGACGGAAAGGTAGTACAATTGTCAAGTATACCTAGTTTTAAATATTTACACTTTTTGAAGAAAACACCCAAAACCCAGAATCTATGGAGATATAGTTGATGATATCTTTATCACAACAAAGGGCGAAAATGGACATAGATGAATTAGTGAAATAAACTCCGAGCAAATTCTACATTGAATTTTTACGGATTAGAAAAAAGTAATGAGAAAATGCTCCCCTTCTTGGACGTACTTTGTGACCCAGAAAAAACAACAAATACAATACCACCGTATACACTAAAAAAAGACAGATTGCTGGGAGATGCTTAAATGCTAGAGGAGAATGCCCTGATGCATATAAACGGTCTGTGGTAAAATGCATACATAAAACGTGCCTTAACACACTGTTCGACGTGGAAAGCGACGAACGAAGAAATTAACAGAGTTTCAAACAGCTGCTCACAAATAACGGTCTTACCCAGATGACATGATCCAGCAAAGTTGTCAAAAAGAGATTAGAGGGCTTTCCAAAACCCGTCCCCCGAGGGAACAACACACAAGACAAAGACAAAAGAAATTAGTGAATATACCATCAGATATTCATACAACAAAAACACCACGAAGACGAAAGGAAAGCCCTCCTTGGTATACTGCGAAGAGGAACCACCCCCCTAGCACCATATAACAAAATAACAGCAAGAATTTACTGCAAGCAAATCTTACGGCCTCACTGGTAATGAAAAAAAATAGTACGGCTCATCGACGGAGAAAGAGGTTGAATCTGATATAGTTTACAAGTTTGTCTGTGCTGACGAGCAAAATGTCAGTCCCCCCAAAAATGCTATATCGGGACACCCACAACTACACTCAAAACGTCGCATGCAGGCCCACAGAAACCAAGGTGCTATATTTCACCAGCACTTTTGTGGATACCCACAATAAAAAACCATCCTTGCAAGAAACTTCTCAAAACACCAAAAATAATCCACAAGGAAGGCAAACTAAAATCGTTTATTGATATCAGAAGCCATCAGCATCGCCACGCAACGCCAAACCTTAACATCCAACGCGAGGCAGACCGATCTTTGCCCTCGTGTAGGAAGGGCAGACCTTCAACCGCGTGGAACATGACCACTACCACGCGGCAGGAGCGCCACACTGACATTTTGTTAATTAAACATATATGCTAATTAATATATATTTATGTAAAATTTGTATATAATAACTTACTTTCAACTTTTGATATAATTTCTGTTAACATATTTATTTATTTGTCTATTTTATTTTTCACTATAGTCTTTTGTAAAATATTTAAAACTAGGTTATCTGGGCAATTGTACTTACCTTTCCGTTCCTCATGACGTCACAAAACCGCATGTAGGCTTCATATTTTGTATCATTACGGGCTGCTCTGTGAGCAAGAGCCCCGTGCTGACACAAGGTCAGCTTAAATCAAAAACAACAACAACAATATTTGTATCAGTACGCTTGATAACGTCAATACGTATAGGGTTGACGAAACAGCTGTCGCGTTTTTGTAAAAATACTGGAGTAAATGGAAGAACCCCCATTATGTGTCCATTAGTAACCTGAACAATGAAGTGAAGAAAATAATTAGAAAAATATGAATCAATTTAAAAAAAGCTGGTAAACAGTGAAAAAAACCATTCTATTCAATGAATGATAATATATATATATATATATATATATATATATATATATATATATATATATATTTATTATTGTCATATATACACCATGACAAAACGCTAGCTACAAATGTCGATTAATTTCAAATTCGCTCAGACTTTGGTAATGCTTGTAAACACCAAAGGGGAATTTATAAGTGATTAGCGAGCCGTCACCAGTTGCGTTCAAACCTTATATATATATATATATAAATATAATATTCATATATATATATATATATATATATATATATATAATTCGGATGGCTGCCGAGGAAAAATAATACTAAATCACTGTCACATTCATACTTGAGCCATTGAAACAGGGATGAAGTGTCACTGCAGAAAACTTCTACTACATATGCCGCTTTGTGGGAACTTCTTCACAAGATATGTGACACATGGATGAAACTGCCACCAGAAGTTGTAAACAGCAGCAGTGTGGGAGAGTGCAAAAGAAAGTCAGACAAAATCATTAAGAACACTGTGAATGAATTGTAAAACCTGCTCTTAGCGATAAGTGAGCACATGAGCGGATCATTTCATACAATTCTAAACTAATTTATTATCTTTTTTCTCATTTAGCTGTGACTTAGTGCAATGATATTTTTCTTTCCTTTAACACTGCCATACTGTCTTATTAGGTTAGCAAGATCATGATAACATTGTGTTAAATTTATATTCAGCAACATCCCCTTTATAGATTAATATTTCATAAGTCATTATTTAATTATCACTATCAGCAGTAATAGTTTTCACAAATTACAGATTGACATGCATACACAAACACTTTACAGTAAAAGACAATACTCTCTCTCTCTCTCTCTCTCTCTCAAAACATGCGGAAAGCTTTCTCCCTACCGAGAATCGAGAATTCAAGTAGTTCTAAAAATAGCGGTTGTGGCGTAAGGGTTATCAAAACTAAACAATGGAATTGGCGAAGTCAAAAGTAATTAGGAAATATTTTATTATTTTTGGCAATTTCAGTTTCCCGGTGCCTGGCATTCGCCAAACGTTGCGGAAAGAGAAGGAAATGGTGAAGGAAATAAGCATGGCGAGTATTGTACCGCGCAAAGCGGGTCCACTCGTCGGAACGATGCTGTCGTCTGGTCTGCCTGTACGTGCTTTTGTGATTGCTTCTGTGCGCCTGCATGAACGGCAGAGAGGGAGAAGTTTGTGGGATTTTATAAACTATTTTTCCTCCTATTATAAACGCTAGTAATGGATGGAGAGTTTTAGTTCCAAAGTCCACACCAGGCCTCTTACCCGAGGCGCTTACACGTTGCCGCACTTCATGGATGATCCCGTGCTGGCAGCATCAGCCCGGCTTCATTTCAAACAACCCACAACACTCTCTCTCTCTCTTCTTGGACGCAGTGATATCTGTCCCCTTGCATTTCCCGCCCTGCTCTCTTTTATTCTTTCTTATGTTAGAAAAATATTACATATCATTTCATAAGTAAGATGTAACAAAATATTACAAAAATATACAACTACAATATTTACAAATTGCCATGAATTTTTTTTTATTATTAACTAGGCCTTAATTTTTTTTAAACACTAGGTAATAATTGCACTATTACTTACAAAATTAATACTGGCTACTCAAAAACAGTAATTAATGTACTCTTTTGTGAAAATCTTTTCTATTCTTTCTTTGTAATTGCTTTTTAATAGCCACTCATCATAAAAAAATTTGCTCTTAACAAAGCCATCTGTTTCAGGTGAAAAGGAAATATCATATGCAAGTGGAGGTTGTCTCCATACAGACAAAAATTTTGTGAAATATCTGTTGCTTAAATTAGAATGGACCGGTCGTTGCACAAGGACAGTGAATGCAAGAGAAATTTGAGTTACTACTAATAATACACATTGTCTCAGATAACGATGTCTTACTATTATCATCATCATCTTACTCTCCAGATTAAAATTTCTAGCAGTAAAAGTAGTAATAGCAGATTCGGTTGTAATCGCAACATTACTGTGAGATGCAAAGTACCATTAACAGTAGTAGCAGCAATAGTTGTAGCGGAAGTAGCAAAAGTACCAAATTAAATGTTATTTCGATACCGTTTTCAAAAGTACTATCACTATCATTAGTGATAGCAGTAAACGCGGTGTGGTGGCAGACGTATCGATAATACGTATGGTGGTACTAGTAGTTTTAGCAGCAGTTGTATGGCTTACAATACTGCCATGATTATCTGAAATGGGTACAGTCTTAGCAAGTATGATAAAAGTTCCCGATATTATCGTAATACTCAACACAAAGAATATGGTTTAAAGGCTGCAGAGTAATTCCCACCCTCGTCCTATCTGCTTTATCGCTAACGGAATGAAACCCTAGACTGATAATAGTAGTACTATAACTAATAAGCGGTGATAACATGCGGATAAACTATCGAGCGCCACATCATTTAGGCTGGATAAAGAGATACTTTTATCGTTTTCCAAGAAAAAAAAATCAAAGGACGTGTATGGTCATAGATGAAAGAAAGTGTATTGTAACTGACTTTAATGCTAATCCGATTATATCTCATTTACTCCGTTCCCATAACTCCTGACCCTTCCCCGTGTGAATTATGGCGGCTGCACCTTCTGAACTATAACAGACAAGTAATGGTAATTATGTCATCCATAGAAGCAGGTGATTGACGCCTATAGCCGTAGGCAACCTGTTGCACTGTCTACCCCAGGGGTTTGGGGCAATGATGAGAGCTCATACTGCCATGTCATTTCAGGCGGGAAAAGGTAGACGATAAATACTTCAGTTGAGTTGCCAATGAGGATAATCTTAATTCATAGAAATATTTCCTGTGTCCTTCAGAATTAGAAGAAAAAAACTTCACATCCCTCTTATGCGATTTCTTTTAATTCACTGTTTCTAAGAAAACCATTTTGCAGTCATGGAAATAACACGGGTTTGTTATGAAATGCTAAATGCCATTTGCGCGAAGTCTCGTAATCAGTTATCGGGAGAACTTTGTTTTTGTACTTATGTTTGTGTTTGGTGTGCCGAGTGACCGGTTATCCTAGTGCTGAGGGTTTATATTTGTGGAGGATTATATTTTTTCTTCGTTAATATACCTACAACGTATAAAGGCGGAAAGTGAATGGATATGAACACACTGATGTATTACCCCCGCCAACAAAAAACTTACCTTGAAGTCTTCTACACCTACACCGCTTGAGGATATGAGGTGAGTAAGTAACCACTTAATTTCTGTGCCGCGTTTGAAGGGTGATGACTACATTGTTGCAGAGGAGAACAAAAAACTAGCATAATACCCCTGAGGCAGTCTTTAACACATATCCCCTAATAGTAGCTCTGTGGGATTTAAACTCCGCAATTACAGAAAACATTTTTCTAGACGCATCAGGAGGGATTGGAGAATGAATGTTATTTTCCCTGCAAGGGCAGAGAAACACGAGTCAAAAACTTTAATGCGTAGGTATTCAGAAACTATCTATCATTAATAGGCCTTTCAGCTTTGAATGGAGAGGAGCATGTGAATACGTATAGGCTAAGCGATAAGACCAATAGTTAAGGTCAAATTTGCAAACGTGCTTGTCCGTTCGAGCTTAATCCCTAAAATGCAACGCCAGATTTCCGCATGTTGCTTTAGCAGATAAAAGTAATTAATTTACTAATTACAAACTCTATTCCAAGAATGTTAGGCAATATAACTGCAATGACGGGTAAATGATAAATTCCAATGTTTTGATTTAACTTATTGTCAGTTGAAGGAATGCCGTTCTCGTGAATTTACAATTGAAAAAAAAGGTAAATATATAGCGTTGCACTAGCAACGAAAAATTAGTTAAATTATGACTACGAGATAGTCGACATACAGTTTTCTGGTGTATCTTCGGTGTAATTGCATTAGGGGTTCTTTGATTTTCCTTTCCATTTTTGTTCGTGCTGCTATATCAAGTTATTTTTAATAGGCCTAATAAACCCAAGTTTTTGTAGATAGCATCTACCTTAAACCTGCTGTAACCGTACACCTGTGTTTAGCTAAAAGCTATCGGTAGGTGGGGGGGTGGGTGGGGATGGGAATAGTGAGATACTTGGGAAATTTGTGAATTTGGGGTTATATTTTAAGAGCTAGTGAAATATTTAGATTTATTGTGACATATAATGAAACACTTGGATCAATCTGCCTCATAGTGAAACATTTGGATCCATGCTGACATACAGTGAGACATTTAAATTTGTTTTAACTTAGCGAAACATTTGAATTTATTCTGGGTTATAGTGAAAACATATGAATCTACTCTGACTTATAGTGATTTGAATTTATTCTTACTTATAGTGAAACATATGGATCTATTCAGACTTATAGTGTAACATTTTATTTTATTCTGACTCATAGTGAAACATTTGAATTTATTCTGACTTATAGTGAAACCTAAATTACGAAACCAGTTCCTCCCTGAGTGGAGGTGTTTCATTATTGTACTCCCCAGGATCCATCACCTAATCCAGCATAAAGCACCATAGATTACCATTGAAATAAAAGGATGCAAATAATCATTTGCTAACCTAACCCAACTAGCCTAGGGTGCCAAGCCTTTCCCAATTAGGGTGCTCCACCCCCTTGGATGCCTTACTTAACCTAACGTAGAGCTCCACAAATCATAGTGTGAATTATTGGTATAAATCCTAATATATAACCTTTCTCTGCTTAAGGTAACACGTTTTCCACTATCATTTAGAGGGCACAGCCTCATCTAACCTTCTGTGGCCTAGGCTAAAGTGCAACATCTGACGTGGGGGAAGCCACCCACCTTCCAGGACTCCGTTAGCCTATGCTAGAAAGAGTGGTGGGGATACACCGTGAACAGAAAGAGTGGTAGGGACACATCTTGAGCTTCTTATTAATGGAAATATGCAAATAGCTGTAAGCATCCATGAGCATTTAGGAAAGTTATGAGCTCTATGCTTGAATATAAGGTACAATTTGAGATTCCTATGTGCTACTAACGAGGAATTCTGTGTAATTTCAAGGCACATAATTGTATGAAAGAAGAACAAGGGAGCGAGAGAGAGAGATAGAGGAGAGAGAGAGAGAGAGAGAGAGAGAGAGAGAGAGAGTGCTGGTGGTGGCGGGAGGGAGGTGTTTGTGAGCTGAGAGAGATTTTCTGCAACAATGGACTAAGAGCAGCAGGCTTTTCCTCAGCAAAGGGCTTCAGAAAAATGTTCCATTGTTCACAATTAGAAGTGCAGTTATCCGTAACGTAGAAAGGAGAGTCGTGTCTTTTTCCTTTACTTAGTTAAGTGTGCTTTTAAAGATGACTGTCTGTCTTTTCCTATCTGTTAAAACATTAGCTTCCTATATGGGGTTGGGGGAGACATACCTCTTGCACAGGTAGGAAGTGTATTCTTATTAAAAGCCAGTAATCTCACGATAACAGTGTAAATATACAATTATGTATATGTATAGTTACATATATTTCTATATATATGTATTTATATATATATATAATCTATATGCATATATATATATATAATATATATATATAGTAGGTTATATTATATAATATAAAATGAAATATGTATGTATCATATATATGAGTGTCAGATTACTAGCTCTTTGAAAAGAAAATATCTCCTACCAATACAAGAATTGTCTCTCTCGTAATCCCTTTTAGGAAGCCAACATTATATATATATATATATATATATATATATATATATATATATATATATATATATATATATATATATATACATATATGATGTGTGTGTACGTACTTATAAACAAATAGACCGTCGGATAGGTTTCAACGGCCACATATGTAGATTAGCATTTGGATCAGTGAGGGGAAAAGAATGTAGACAGTTTAATGAAGTGAAATGTTTTCCACCGAACAGCAGTTCGCATCTCCTCGCTCTTCCTGTGCAAGACGAGGAAAACAAATGCCTGGCGCGAGGCGGAAGCTCTAAAATTACCGCTTGAAGACGCTCTCGATAAAAGGAAGCAAACGACACCTAGAAGTTGATCACTTCCTATCATTTTGTTAGCGCAGCATCCGAAGGCGCTTTGGCGACCTGCTACATTCCACTGTGTTGTACAACTTCCCCATCTTGGCTTTGAGAGAGAGAGAGAGAGAGAGAACCATCACTCGCGCAGAGCGTGAAAAATTGCATCGAAAGCAGTCGTTCATCTTTCACTTCTCTTTGTTCTTCTCAGCCGTTGGAGCCTATTATTTTCTTCCGCCTCTTAACCCCGGCTCAGGATTTCATTGTCTGTTACTCGTCTGTCTTTGCTTTTACAAGAAATCGAAATTCGTGAAGCAAATCGTTCCCCTGTGACAGAAATGGTCTCGAGAAATCCGCCTGTGAGATCAGGAGAGAAAGAATACTGTCGAATTGCTCTGCCTAATACGTTTTTCTTCCTTGTCGTAACGGTCATATATATAGCACGCACTACGCACGCATATATATATATATATATAAATATATATATATATATATATATATATATATATATATATATATATATATATATATATATATATAGCCTACATATATTTATGTATAATTATATAAACATTTGTATATTTTATATATCTATATATATATATATATATATATTATATATATATTGATATATATATATATATATATATATATATATATATATTATATATATATATATATATATATTTACACAAGTGTGTGTGCGTGTGTTTAGAATGCATTAGCAATTTTACAATTTTTTCCACAAGAAATGCACCACCGCTTTAATAAATGTATGCGTTCAGCCACATCCTGTGTAGCATGTTGAATACTTCCAAAACCGCGTAGAAGACGATGGCATCTAAAGGAGAAAGAAAAAGGTAAAGAGATAAATACGGTGGTCTAAAGAGAGCAGAGGGGTTAGGGAATTTCTGAGAGGGGCATAGCGCAGTCCTGGAGTTTATTTATTGCTTGTGTTTACGATAAGTAACGGGGCGTTACTTATGAAATATTTTGTGGCATTTGAGAGAGAATAGTGTTTATGTTGAGAGTAGATGCACAATGATTATCGTGAGGCACTATTGTATACACGAACCTTTGGTAGTATTAGGCTAATATATATGTATGTATATATATATATATATATATATATATATATATATATATATATATATATATATATAACGTCAAGGGTTTCTGTAAAATATAGCCATTCATGCCTTGTTCTGTGATTTGTCTTCCTCACATCTCTCTTTATTCTTCATCCTCCCTTCTCGTAGTACTTATCCACGTACATCTGAGTCTTGCAACTACTCTAGTGTCAACAGGAACCCGCCTGGCACTATCACGTTCTCTTAAGGGCCCCATACACTGAACGATTGTATGAACGATTGTCTGTATCGTTCGCAAAAACATTGTGTATGGGCATGTCTGAATGCAAAAGTGGATGGAGTTTCGTGTCTGAATGATCTCAGCTGGAATCTGTCAAGACCAAGTTGCTGGCTTGCGACTTGTGTCTGTCATACACAGATCGTTCAATGTATGAGTTTGTCTGCCTATAAAATGTTATCGCGCACGTCTCTTCTAGAGATGATGCCATGTCTTCCCGCACACAATCTTTGTTCAGACTGAAATCGATGCGGAGACCGTTCACACTGTCTGAATAGTGTGTGTGTGTGTGTGTGTCAATAACGACAATCGTTCAGGCAGTCGTTCATACAATCCTTCAGTGTATGGGGCCCTTTAGACTCCCCAAGATACCTATGTCGAAGCCATCTTCATCTCCCTGTCATGAGTATCTCATCTGCCTAAGGAGCTTCTGTAATTCTGTAATGTTCGAATAATAATGAAAATCTCAAAGTTGAGAAATGTCAAGTCCTCTGTAAGTATCTACGTAAAACAAATAGCTCTCTGATCACGGCAAGTACACAGTTGCGTGCGAGCACGCATCCAAAAATCAACCATTTACGGAATTCATTGGAAAATGAATTTACACAGCGAAACATGAATATTTACTCAACAATGGCTATTTGCTTCACTTGTTCACACTGTAAATGTTTATGTTCTATCATGTGGAACCATATTTCTCATTCTGATGTGGTTAATAGAGTGTAAATATAATGAAAAAAATCATTTACCCGCTCAAATGGAGCCATCCTTGGTTACATAGGCAATGGCAAATATGTTTGCTTTTCTGCTCGCGAAGTGATTTACTCGATATTGTTATATCTTTAACGGCGTTGGAGATTGATAGTTTCCCCCACGGAGTTCAACTGGTTATGTATCCACACTTTGCGGCGCGTTTAGTACAAGCCTGTTGAGGATGACCGTAAAAACATAAACAAAAGACTAAATAGGATAAAGATATTGACCCCCCAGAAATATTAGTCCCAGATAACGACCCCCGATCACTATCTAGGAAAGATCCGGATAATGTTGAAGAATCCAAGTATTGTAGACATGAACTCAAAATAGTACCATACTACGGAGCATTTTTCCTCTTCTTCAACAGCCTCCCTCCTTCCTCCCCTCAATCCCCCGATTCTTTCCAATCTCTCTCTTCATTCTCTCTCTCTCTCTCTCTCTAACAATTTAGTGATCAGGAACATCGGGGCATTAAAGAAATGAAAGACATTAAAACTTGAAGAAGCAGGAAATGACGCAACGAAGAAAACTGGAACGAAATTAATTGGGAAACGATCAAGGGAGACTCGTCATTGAGCGAACGGTAAGACGAATGAACAGAAAAAATGATTTGCCGGTTAAAATTGCTCCTCCCACAACCCGCAACATCGTGCTTGCATTTCTTCCAAGAACAATAGAAAACTACAAGTAAACAAGAGAAAAAATGTAAACAATCCGACAGCCTACAAAGACGTTATTGTTGAAAAACGAAAGCTCACTGGAAATCGAGTTCAGGAGAGAAGAAAGAACGGGAAATGAAATGCTAGGCCGTTAACGTCAACGGCGATTTCATAAATAAGTTACTCAGAAGCTCAGGAGACTAGTTCAAATCAATTCTCAGAGACAAATCTTTTCAAAGAAACTTTTTTTTTCCTCGTCCGTTGGTTTTCGGCAATCTTCGTTAATAGGTTTCGACCCATTTATCAGTATAGGAAAACTTTGAGGTTGAAGAATGTAACGTCTTGTTTAATGGTTTCAGCTCTTGGGCGTGGGAACGGCTAATTGTTTTTGCTCGCTTGTAGCTACATTGCGATGCTCGGGACCGCCTGAACGTTCCAGAATTGCGGCGCCAAATAGCCTGTCCTTTGGCTACTAGTACGTTGAGGAGACGCAATACGGCCTTCACATTTCTTCAACTGGTTTTAGCCTTGATGACTTTTACATGCATTACTGCCTCGACATATCTCTGCAACTGTGTTAATAGACATTCTATCAGCGCTGTGATATTTTGAAGTTGGAAATGACTTACGTCTCTCTCTCTCTCTCTCTCTCTCTCTCGTCTCTCTCTCTTCTCTCTCCTCTTTCTCTTCTCTCTCTCTCTCTCTCTCTCTATCTCTCTATATCTCATTATCTATATATATATTATATCATTAATATATATATTATGATATATTATATAATTAGCATATATATAATAATATAATAGTTATCATAAATGCCCACATAAGAGGCGAGTGAAAACCGGGAGTTGGATTTTATGATATTCTCAAGCACGTGGACTTTCGTATATTATATATATATAATATATATATATATATATATATATATATATATATATATATATACATACGAATATATATATTATAAATGTGTTTGTTTAATTATTTATTTTTAATTTACTTCGCTCTGTTTGCTCTTGTTTTCACGAGGTTCCCTTCGCATATTACCGGTCATTGAGGCTTGTTCCAATTTATGCTTGTTCATGATGAATGATAACGCCTCAGAAAAGGTTAAGAAGGATTAACGTTTTCGTATCGAAAGTTTATGACCAAAATTTTTACCTTATTCACAGTAAACTTACTATTCCCCTGGTGAAGTCGGGCGTTCTTCGGTTAGATTACCATCCTGTTGAACTTGGAAAATATATACGTACAGACTTCTCGTACCCTACCCAAAAACAAAAAGTTGGGGGGTGGGGGGGGGGGGGGGGGGGGGGGGATGCTAAACCGAGGCACTTACCCCTGAGACACTATGAACTGTCCGGAAGGGTGGATGATTATGAAGTCTGGGAAAACGGAAGCCGGAAGAGAGCATCTGAGCTTGGCAGCAAAGGGGAAAAGAGTGTCATACGAATCGTTTAGACAAAGAGTTAATTTTGGAACAGAGGTGACCAGACGGGTGTTACATGCACCTCAATGGCGCGATCGGTTTGGTCTTTCCCTGCCACTTCGGTGGCCGCGAGTTCGATTCTCGGCCATTCCATTTAGGGGTCGGAGATGTATATTTCTGGTGATATAGGTTCACTCTCGACGTGGTTCGGAAGTAAAGTAAAGCCGTTGGTCCCGTTGCTGAATAACCACTGGTTCCATGCAACGTAAAAACACCATACTAACGAACGGACGGGTGTTGCAAGCGAGTTCCTTGATCTCATAGGCTGATATAAAACTGAAACGCGGTGCGCTGTAGGCAATACTTAAGGGAGTTTTGCAGCGTCCCTTCGAGCCTTTTTACATTCCTTTTACCGTACTTCCGTTCTTATTCTCTTTCTTCAATCTGACTTTTCACCCTCCTAACAATTAATTCATAGTGCAACTGCGAGGTTTTCGTCCTGTCAAACCTTACAAACCTTACTTTTAAGTTCCCTTTCAGCGCTGAATGAATATAGAATTTAGTTCGTTGGCCTAAATTCTATATTCTATTCTATTTTTATAGAAGAGAGAGAAATATTACCTTGCGACTAGAGGCTCCGTCGGTGCGCTCATATTAGAATCCGCACCTCACGCGTTAAGCCTGCCACCTCTATGGGCCGCAAGCTCTATTCTCGGCCATTCCATTGAGGTGTGAGAGATGTGTATTTCTGGTGATAGAAGTTCAATCTCGACGTGGTTCGGAAGTCACGTAAAGCCGCTGGTCCCGTTGCTGAATAACCACTGGTTCCGTGCAACGTAAAAACACCATACAAACAAACAAGCACCTCGCGCGTCGCAATATTTCATTCGGGAATTGCGTTTCCAAGAGTGCGGAATTTCATTGGGGAGGATATTCACCAGAAATCTCAGATCTCTGTTGCTCATGCTAATGATTATATTCTGTATCTCAAAATCATGATAGTGGCAGCTGGGCTCCTCTGATCCTCTTGGATAGCAAGTATTAAACGGGAAGCTGAGATTTGTGGAAGTGAACGCACAGGAAAGGCATGAATTATTATTATTATTATTATTATTATTATTATTATTATTATTATTATTATTATTATTATTATTATTATTTCTGTTGAAAATAGTGGCTGATTCAGGTGCGTTAATTTTAAACAGGATTTCTCAAGTCTCCTTATTGTTGATTTTCCAGTATTGCATAGACTGGCAAGCAATGTGCCAATGGAGGACATGTCAAAGACGGTAGATTCTAGGGATAATTATTATTCTGCATGGGAAATACATAAATTTCCCACGCAGAATAATAATTGTCCCTCGAATCAACCGTTTTTAACATGTCCTCCATTGGCACATTGGTTGCCAGTCTAAGCAATACTTGAAAATCAACAATAAAGAGACTTGGGAAAGTCCTGTATAAGATTAACGCAGTTGACTCAGCCATTATTTTCAACTGAAGTTGTTTAAAAGAGGGTCTACTTCCCAACTATTATTATTAATTATTATTATTACTAACAAATTATGGGGTGGGTAGAGGGGTAGGATCAAACCCCATTATAAACCATCTTAGGGGTCCCCATTATAACCCTGTCAAGTTTCATTGAATGACAGACGGATGGACTGGCATAACGTCCATTATAGCAAGATTCAAAAGATGAAACCTATTCACATGGGACAAGCCCACAGGGCCCATTAAATTCAAATTCAAGCCTCCAAAGAATATGGTCTTCACTAGAAAGAAGTAGCGCCTCAGACCGCGAGTTCGATTCTCGGGCATTCCATTGTGGAGTTGGAGATGTGTATTTCTGGTGATAGACGTTCACTCTCGACGTAGTTCGGAAGTCACGTAAAGCCATTGGTCCCGTTGCTGAATAACCACTGGTTCCATGCAACGTAAAAACACCATAGAAACAAACAATTAGGAGGAAGTATGACAAGGTAAAGGGAAATACAGAGAGACTCCACTTATTTAAAAAATAATAATAATAACTTACCAAATGGATAAAGATATATTAAAATGCAAGGGGAATAGTAGTAGGGTAGTAATTTATTGGTGGAATTTCACGGAGACCCTTTGCATCGATGGACGAGTCTGTAATATGTTCGATTACCGATCGCAGGGCCCGAGTTCGATTCCCCGCTCTGCCAACAAGGAATCAGAGGAATTTATTTCTGGTGATAGAAATTCATTTCTCAATGTGGTTCGGATACCACAATAAGCTGTAGGTCCCGTTGCTAAGTAACTAATTGGTTCCTAGCCACGTAAAAATATCTAATCCTTCGGACCAGCCCTAGGAGAGCTGTTAATCAGCTCAGCGGTCTGGTAACACTAAGGTATACTTAACTTAAATGCAATCAATATGCTGATGGTGGTGGTCGTTAATTCCAACTATTCACACATTCTCCACTATTGATCCATTTCTTGGACGTTTATTCTACAATGCTGATCTTGAGTCACGTGTTTTATTCGCCAGAATGAATTAATATTATTTGATTCCTTTGTCACAGATGCTTACATTTTCTGTATGGGTTTTGATGTCACTGGGTTTTGATGTCACAATTCTTGATGATACTGATTTTATGAACTTAAAAATAGGATAGGTTGCATGCCTTTGGGCTTAGCATCTCATTTTTTCGTATGCCTTTTAGTTTTTCGCGTATGTAAAAGTTTGCAAATATACTTTTTTTGGGGTGAACAACTGACAAGATCATGTTTCAACTTTAACCTCCGAAGACGGTTAGTGACATAAGTGCACCTCATGCGGTGAACGGTAGGCATTTACTTAAGGGTCTTTGCAGCGTCCCTTCGGCTCCTAGCTGCAATATCATATGACTTACCACCCTCTCTAACACTCGTCTCATAATTCAA
>NC_087216.1:483453-493395 GCF_015104395.2 Macrobrachium nipponense
TCAGCGCCGAATGGCTTTGGTTGCCCCAGTGTTTGGCATAATGCCAAAATTATATATATATATATAATATATATATATATATATATATATATATATATATATATATATATATCAAATCAAATCAAATCAAATCAAATCAAATCACATTGAAAGATTTCACAATACACTACACTAAAAACCTGAGTGACTAATGCTCACCCTAATATTTGGTCCCTCATAGCTGCTCTTAAAAAAAAAAGGGACTCTCAGCACAGCAAGAATTGCCCACATCAGCCGTGGAGACAAAAAAAAAAAAAAAAAAACATACGGGAATACTGATCAACGTATAAGAATTTTGCTAAGACACTTTGATCCTTAGAATAAACTCCAATATCTTCGAGGAATTGATCACAGCCTCAGATATTTTCAAATATATGTATTTTGTTTTAATCTATTATGAAAGTATTATATTTTACAATAATCAAATAGTTCATTTAAATTCAAAATTGTTATTGCTACATACCATGGATTTATCTGTATTGTTTTTATCTGCATAATTGGCAAAATAAAACACTCCTACTTACCATTTACTATTGCTTTATTTGGAAAATAAACTTACCTGAAGAATTACGTATCATTATTCCTTAAAAAAAAGAAGAAAAACTGGTAGCGAAATGGCCTAGTAGCAAATTATCCTGGCAGCAAAATGACTGGGAACGAAATAGCCGGTAGCAAAGTGTCCGGGAGCCAATTACCAAGTAGCAAAGTGTCCGGGAGCCAATACCACCCAGTAGCAAGGTCCGGGAGCCATTACCAAGTAACAAAGTGTCCGGGAAAGGACAACTTACCAAGTAGCCAAAGGGTGTCCGGGAGCCATTAACCAAGTCAGCAAAGTGTCCGGGAGCCAATTACCAAATAGCAAAAGTGTCCTCCGGGAGCCGAAATTACCAAGCTAGCAAACGTCGTCCGGGAGCCAATTACCAAGTAGCAAAGTGTCCGGGAGCCAATTACCAAGTAGCAAAGTGTCCGGGAGCCAATTAGCAAATAGCAAAGTGTCCGGGAGCCAATTTCCAAGTAGCAAGCTGTCCTAGATCCATCGGTTTTATCGTTATACATCACGAAAAGTGGGAACCCAGGTGGGATACATATTGATTTTCGCAGTTCCTAATTTATTTTTTTTTTTTTTTATTCCTTATGAAATTAGTGTATGTGTGTCCTTTTGTTTGTTTACGTAGGTGCATATACTTAAACAAAAGGGAGCATACATAGACACATTCATGCATACTGATACAGATGGTTATATTTCCATGTAAGAAGTCTATAAACACGTCGATTCCCATCTTTCCTTCACCAGTTTTTTTACGTCTGGAAAAAAAACCGCGAAAGTCGTGGCTCCAGAGTATAAAAAAAAAAAGTTATGATTTTCAGGATTTTTTTTTTGGGGGGGGGGGGGGGGATCATTCCGACACGCTCTTCGTGCTCGACGGCTGTGTGTTTATTCAAGTCGGAAAGAAGAAGACATTTGGGGAGATTCACGCTGATCGCTTTCATTACTTGGGAAGAGGGAATGAAAGGTCGGCTCATCTGTCAGGGAGTGAAAGCCCATGCCACGGATTTTGACAGGGATGAGAAACGATGCCTGTTCGCTCCCATTGTTTTATTACCTTCAACAACCTTATTTCGTATTAATAATAATAGTAATAATAATAATAATAATAATAATATGTGGTTTCTGACAATAAAGACTAGTCTTAGACTAGAGTCAGTGCACCACTTTGACGGATGAAAAATCTCATTAGTACCGTGTTGATTCCCTATGTCTTCTAATACTTCTGCTATATATATATATATATATATATATATATATATATATATATATATATATATATATTATATATATATACGATATATATATATATATATATGTATATTATATATATATATATATATTATATATATATACGTATATACATATATTATATATATATATATATATATATATATATATATATATATATAGTATATATATTGTCACATTCACGCGTGATTTTTTTTTATATTCACAATATTAAGCAACACACTTCGTTTGATACCCAGTGATACCTTGGGAATAACTGCCACCACAAAGGGCATCGTAATGTTGATAAGTGCTTCTGCCCCGGCCAGGGCAGACGTACTTATCAACTGTAATTCCCTTTTTTGATGTAGTGATTCCCAAGGTAAAGTGGAATTGGATATTGGATATTATTCGTGGTTTAATTGATTATATATATATATATATATATATATATATATATATATATATATATATATATATATATAATATATATATATATTATATATATATATATATGATTCGTTTGAGAGTATATTTGTTTTTACGCGCCTGTAAATGTTCGACAAAATCCAAGGCTTATTGCATTCTTGTAGCGTTATCGTAACTTGATTTAAGAATAAATCATGGACTAAGTACGCAGACTTTCAGACTACAAATCTAACAGCATCTGTAAAGAAGAATGAAAACCCTTATTATTGGTGTCAAGTGTAAAGTTAAGTAGATCTTAATTTAACCAGACCACTGAGCTGATGAACAGCTCTCCGAGGGCTGGCCCGAAGGATTAGATATTTTTACGTGGCTAGGAACCAATTGGTTACTTATCAACGGGACTTACAGCTTATTGTGGGATCCGAACCACATCGAGAAATGAATTTCTATCACCAGAAATAAATTCCTCTGATTTCACGTTGGCAGAGCGGGAAGGTGTCAAGTATGAACACTGTGGCTTATATAAATTTTTCTTTTTAATTTTTTTTTCCAGAACTGTCAAGGTGTCACATTTGTAGTTTACAAGGGAGCAAGTGTAAGGTACGAAGGAATACGGGAAAAATGAGAGGAGACAAGGGGGAAGATGAGGAGATAGGGGGAAGGACGAACAAAAGGAAAAGGAGGAATAAGTAATTATGTGGCTATCTGTGTCTCTCCATCCCTTTCTTCCTTCTTTGTTTTCTGTTTCCTTTATCACTTCGCCAATCGCATCGTACTTTCCTAAAATCATTTTGATGAGGACCTCTCTCTCTCTCTCTCTCTCTCTCTTCATTTTTTTTTTTTACTCGTCCGCACATTGATCGGCCTTGATCTGGTGGGACGACATGACACGCTAAGTGCGATATTACTCCGCCAAATATTACAACGATTTCCCATCGAATTATGATGACACTTGGGAAATGGTTGTCGCCCGTTTTCTCTCCCCTAGCTGATGGTGGTATCGTTGTGCAATTGCTTGATTGGCTCCGTCATTAGTCTTTGCCATGCACTGCAATGCAATTTGTTTTGGTTTGATCCGGAAGCGAAAATAGCGAACATTTGTTGCCAATGATCGTGGCATTTATAGAGCTAGATAACAACAACGTTCCTGCCGTCAGTGCACTGTAGGCATTAGTAAAGGGCGATTATATCGTCCCCGCTGTCTCTATCTGCATCCAATTGTTAGCCTCCATTTCCAGTGTCCTTTCTTCAGTCTTCCTGTCCAACCTTTCTATTTATACTTAGTGCAACTGTTGGGGTTTCTCCCAGTTCCATCTTTTGATCGTTATTCCCTTTAATTCTCTCTCTCTCTCTCTCTCTCTCTCTCTCTCTCTCTCTCTCTCTCTCTCTTAATCGCTAAACGGCCGAAAGTGCCCCAGTGATTGGCTTGGCATCCTAAATTTCATAAATCTAAATCAGATTTTAAGTACACCTAAAATTACGACACAGAGTGACGACGATTAACAGTGAACTGATTATTTAATAACAGCTGCTGCGATGTTGCTGTGATTTTTACGATGATTACTTCTAGTCAGATGCCAAGCAGCGTTTTTAAAACGAAGCTTTTAATAGGACAGCAAGAAATTGATTTCATTGTGTTATAACAAGTGAATGGTAGGCGGTAATGACTGTTTCTCAGGCTGAAGTAGTCACTACAAATACTCGGTCGATTGAGTACTGATGTCGAATTTTAAGACAATGTTGTTGCTTAACAATGTGGAATTTTAAGACAAAGTTTTAGCCCACTGATGTGGAATTTCAAGACAATGTCGTAGCCTACTGATGTGGAATTTCAAGACAATGTTGTGCCTCACTGAAGTGGAATTTCAAGACATTGTCGTAGCCTACTAACGTGGAATTTCAAGACTATGTTGTAGCCTAATGATGTGGAATTTCAAGACAATGTTGTAGTCTACTGATGTGGAATTTCAAGATAATGTTGTAGTCTACTGATGTGGAATTCCAAGACATTGGTCATAGCCTACTAATGTGGAATTTCAAGACAATGTTGTAGCTTACTGATAAGTATTCAAGATAATGTTGTAGTCTACTGGTGTGGAATTTCAAGATAATGTTGTAGCCTGCTGCTGTGGAATTTCAAGACAATGTCGTAGCCTACTGATGTGGAATTTCAAGACAATGTTGTGGTATATTGATGCGGAATTTCAAGACAATGTTGTAGCCTACTGATGTGGAATTTCAAGACAATGTTGTGGTATACTGATGCGGAATTTCAAGACAATGTTGTAGCCTAGTGATGTGGAATTTCAAGATAATGTTGTAGCCTACTGATGTGGAATTTCAAGACAATGTTGCAGCCTACTGATGTGGAATTTCAAGACAATGTTGCAGCCTACTGATGTGGAATTTCAAGACAATGTTGTAGCGTAGTGATGTGGAATTTCAAGATAATGTTGTAGCCTACTGATGCGGAATTTCAAGACAATGTTGTAGCCTACTGATGTGGAATTTCAAGACAATGTTGTAGCTTACTGATAAGTATTTCAAGATAATGTTGTAGTCTACTGATTTGGAATTTCAAGAAAATGCCGTAGCCTGCTGCTGTGGAATTTCAAGACAATGTTGCGCCCTACTGATGTGGAATTTCAAAACAATGTTGCAGCCTACTGATGTGGAATTTCAAGATAATGTTGTAGCCTACTGATGTGGAATTTCAAGATAATGTTGTAGCCTACTGATGTGGAATTTCAAGACAATGTTGCAGCCTACTGATGTGGAATTTCAAGATAATGTTGTAGCCTACTGATGTGGAATTTCAAGACAATGTTGCAGCCTACTGATGTGGAATTTCAAGACAATGTTGTAGCCTGCTGATGTGGAATTTCAAGACAATGTTGTAGCCTAGTGATGTGGAATTTCAAGACAATGTTTTAGCCTACTGATGTGGAATTTCAAGACAATGTTGTAGCCTACTGATGTGGAATTTCAAGACAATGTTGTAGCTTACTGATAAGTATTTCAAGATAATGTTGTAGTCTACTGATTTGGAATTTCAAGAAAATGTCGTAGCCTGCTGCTGTGGAATTTCAAGACAATGTTGCGACCTACTGATGTGGAATTTCAAGACAATGTCGTAGCCTAATGATGTGGAATTTCAAAATAATGTTGTAGTCTACTGTGTGGAATTTCAAGACAATTTTGTGCCTTACTGATGTGGAATTTTAAGACAATGTCGTAGCCTACTGATGTGGAATTTCAAGACATTGTCATAGCGTACTGGTGTGGAATTTCAAGACATTGTCGTAGCCTACTGATGATGAATTTCAAGACAATGTTGTGCCTTACTGATGATGATGAATTTCAAAACAATGTTGTAGCCTATTGATAAGCATTTCAAGATAATGTTGTAGCCTAATGATGTGGAATTTCAAGACAATGTTGTAGCCTACTGATGTGGAATTTCAAAACAATGTTGTAGCATAATGATGATGAATTTCAAAACAATGTTGTAGCCTACTGATAAGTATTTCAAGATAATGTTGTAGTCTACTGATGTGGAATTTCAAGACAATATTGTAGTCGACTGAATGTCGTAGCCTACTTGTGTGGAAATTCAAGACAATGTCGCAGAAACAGAGCGAAGATAAGGGAAGAGTGACCACAGGTGATCTCTCTCTGGAATCCATATGGTTTCTCTCCAGATGCCATTTGTTAATTAAATGTAAAGCGAGAAATACCACTTATTCATGTCGCTGTTTGTAAAGAATTGTGGGGGTTCTCTTATCAAATGAAACATTGCCCTAGTGATTTTCCCGAAGTTATTGCTGTGTGGGTGGTAGGTAGTAATCTTGATTACACTTCTTATTTATGACTTTCCCTTGTGAAGGGCGGAAGTAAATCTGCTCTGTAGTGCCTTCAGTTGATGTTAAAATTTAAAATTATTTCTGGCATTTGGATAGGATTATGCATGATTTTAGTGTTACTCACATTATATATATATATATATATATATTATATAATATATATTATTATATATATATATATAATTATAGTATTATATATATCCAATATAATATATATATATATATATATAATATATGTATGTATGTATGTATATATATATATTGTTATATATATGTATATATATATATATATATATATATATATATATATATATATCTATAAATATATATATATATATAATCCACAAATCCACATTAAAATCAAATTCACTATTCCCAGGGTAAAAGTAGATAGATTCATATATATATTATATATATATATATATATATATATATTATAAATATATATATAGATATAAGATAGATATCATATATATATATATATATAGATATATATAATTATCAAATAATATTATATATAATATCTATATATATATATATATAAATATATATATTCTAAAATATTATTATTCTATATATAATAGATATATATATATATATATTATATTATCTATAATATATGTCTAAATATATATATCTATATAGATATATATACTTATCTATATTATAATATATATTATTATTATATATATTATATAATATAATATATATATAATAAGTATATGTGCCGTAAATAGATTATACTGATATACATACTCATAAAGAAAGAGAGAGGGATGAATTAGAAAAGTGAAGACTACATACAAACTGGAATATGAGTGTCAAAAGTAGAATGATATATGAAATATATAGGAAAGGAAAAGCAGGATATTAATAGAGCAACATAAAAGTAAAGGAATTTATTAAGAATTAAGTACAAGATAGACGTTGACATGAATGAAGAGAAAGATAAGAAAATAACTGGAGCGCGTCTGAGGACCTGGAATCGGTACCTGGTAGTAGCTTAAAGCCTAAATTACCCCCCCCCCCCCCCATAAACATCTCATGCAGTGCATTCCAGGACCCGTATTTTGCAAGTATTTTGTTAACCTTGCCCTCTTCTCATGTTTAATATTTACCCTGTACTGTATTTACTTTACTCAGGTCTTTTGGTTTCCTTCGTGTTTAAAGTTTTATTTTTTTTTTCGCTGTCATTATTCTTCGCTTTTTTTTTTTTTACTCTCCTCTTTTAATATATATAGTGCATATACTATTAATATATTGCATATATATATATATATATATATATATATATAATATATATATAATTATATATAAAGTATTTTTTTTTAAACATGTATACATTCTATATTATATAATAATGTATACATGTTTAAATACATACATGCGTATTATGTTTATATTAATGGGAGTGATTTTACAGATAAGGATATATATATATATATATATATATATATATATATATATATATATATATATATATGTGTGTGTGTGTGTGTGTGTGTGTGTGTGTGTGTGTGTGTATGTGTATAAAATCCTAATCTGTAAAATGACACCCATTATATCAATTTCTGTTCCATGATTATCTGACAGCAATCCACCTGCCAGCGCTTACGAAACCCCCCACTATTACGGGAGATTCTGTCACTCCATACCACGGTAACTCGTCTCGTGTTACGCAGCCCCGCGTCCCGATATTAGCAATGTGAATATTTCACGGAGAGGAGGAGATCGGCCGATAATGATAAGGTCCTTTGCTCGGGAACCGTCTTCGGCTTTTAGGTAGAAAGTACGACCCTCTCTTTCCCACGCGACAGTCGAGACAACTCCCGTTTTTGCGTGGCGATGTCACTGAGGCTCTGACTAAGAGCACGATATTGTTTTTTTTTTTTTTGTGAAAGAAAACTATTGAGATAGCTATTTGTCCGTCTGTCCGCCCTCAGATCTTGAAAACTTCTAAGGTAAGAGGGCTGCAAATTTGGTACGTGGATTCATCCACCCTCCAATCATCAGTCACTCCAAATTGCAGCCGTCTAGCTTCAGTAGTTTTTATTTTATTTAAGCTTAAATTTAGCCATGAGCCATGATTGCGCGGCTGGCACCGCTATAATTGTCAACAACACAGGCCACCACCGGGCCGAAGTTTCAGGGGCCATTGCTGATTTTTTTACTTCTTTTTCTTCTTTTTTTGTGGCAGAGATGTGAAATGATAATCGATTTGACATTAGCGACCTTCTTTTTGTTTGCGCAAGATGTTAGTAGTCTTGCATGCAGTAGTTCGGGTGTCGATCATTTTCCTTTTTAATAAAAAATTTGTCTTTGGTTTAAAGATGATTTTCTTCCTGGCTTCTGGCTCCTGCAGAATCGATCCCGTGAAAGTCGTTGTGCTCCGAGTCCCGTGTGTGCACGCGAGAGCCTTCTGCTGCTGATATGAAGCAGAAAATAACCTTCGGAAGGGCTTGAATGATTTCGTAGATCTGCTGGTGAAGGTGTAGTACATTCCCAGGGGAAAAAAATTAAAAGAAAGGCTAATTGTTCTAGCCAAGGAATATGGCCATTATGGAAAGTAACCGTTAAACCATTGAATTTACCGCTCTACACCTCCCATTAGAATTGCTGCTCGTGAGTCAACAGAGATGATGTCATTTTTTATGAGAATCAAAACTGACATCGGAAAAGGGATTTCATCGTCATTCGGACATGCGGTGAACGGTTTCGGCGATTTTAAGGTTGATAGGCAGTTACTTCCTTCTTCTTACGGTGGATATTCTATTCTGTGGCGAATGAATAAGCAATCCTTAAGTGACTTTATACTTTTCTTTTGTGTACTTTGAAAGATATGCATTTGTAGTGATTTTAGTTTCATATAGACTGTGTTGAAATAGCTCCCTGACTTAAAAAAAAAAAACATATATGATCGTGCACAGAACGATAAGTTTCCTGAAAATCCTTACGATATTTGTAACAGTTACAAAATACTCACTCAGTATGTATATATGTATATATATTATAATATATATATATATATATATATATAAAATATATTATATATATATATATATATAATACACAATATGCATATATAATATATATGTGCATATGAACTGTATATGTATGCCTTGGAGATAACTAACACCCAAGGGAAATTTTAGAGTTGATAAGTGCTTAGTCCCAGGCATGATAGCCGGGTGGTCAAAGTCACTGCCTGGTGGTGTTTAATAAACCAGCAACGGTTCGACTCCTGCCGAGGACGAAGCGGTCATCAATTATAATTGCTCCTGTGTGTAAGTTATTCCCAGGAATATAAATATATATATATATTGTGTGTGTGTGTGTGTGAGCATGTGTTTTTGGCCGTCCCATATATAAAAATTCATATATATATATATATATATATATCATCTATATATATCATGTACATATCTATATAGTATATACACATATATATATATATATATTATATATTTATATATATATACTATATATAACACCTATCTATTTTATATAATATAATTTTACCCCATTATTATATACATATATATATATATAATTTTTATACATATATATATGCAATATATATACCATATATAGGACATATATATATATATATATAAAATACTATATATATATATATATACTATATATATATATATACATATATTACGGTGCCATATTCGGTTTTGTAAAGACTAATGCATACATATTTGAAGGTTTGCGGTTTAGCTTCTATTTTCCTCCATGTCCCCATAGCATTTTGCACAAAATACCTTTGCCTATAAGCTTAATTAAACGTAATCATGTCAATGCTATTTTTTATTATGTCTTATTGTTCAT
>NC_087216.1:493895-518895 GCF_015104395.2 Macrobrachium nipponense
CTTGGTCTATATTTAATGTCCTCCCTGGTTTCTCTAATCCCTCCTTTCAGAAAAAAAGGATTGAAGTCTTGAAGGCATAATTCATCGCCAACTTATCTCTCGCATTCTAAACCAGTTTCTCGTCATCTTTATATTCAAACATTTTCTTACCTCAGTCATTAAAATTTCTAATTGCTGTAAAAAAAATGATCTTCTACGACGTATCGTATCATCCTCGTCTTTTACGCCTTATCTCTAGTAATTCTATCATCGGCATTTTATAGGTCTATTCACTTCATATGAAGCTTTTCATCCTTCTCCTCGCAACTTTTTCATTTCACTGGTTTATAATTATCACTAGATCAGCATGCACTATTCTTTGCCCTATCAATCCATTCTCGACCAGTGCCTTACCATACAACTTCCCAGATACATTCAGTCATGGTTTGCCCTTATAATTCTTCTTCTCATTCCCTGTCTCCTTAACTCTCCTTCAGTGCACCCACTGCTTGAAGACAGCCACTCAGTTACTCCTGCATCAGCATATCATCACATCATAATAGTTGTAATAGCACAAAATCCTACATACGTACATCTTCAACAATCACCTCCACAAGAATTCTACGTTTGTAAAATATATTCTCTACAACTCTTCTGTTCCCAGTTTTTTGTGTTATGTCGTTTTAAAAACCACATATTCCCGGTGACCGCGACTCCTACAGTACATTAACACAAAACATCTTCACTCTGTATGCAACAAGTGCTACTCCTCCCTACCCGCTCCCCCACCCATCCCCCTATTTACACCTCTCAGCTACCTCCTACACAGTCTCTCTCCGTTTCTCCGTTCACACACACACACACACACACACACACACACACACACATATATGTATATATATATATATATATATATATATATATATATATATATATTATATATCTGGCCTTGGACGTCATTGTATGTCATTCCTTCTTCTCTCCTGCTTATATAAGGGACGGTTGGTGCTTTGGTAGTCTCTTTTTGTTTTCTGTTTTATGTGTTTTTTAATGCTTTTACTTTTTATTGTTTTAACTTGTAAATTTTAATTGCATTGTGAATTCCTTTTATGCTAATAATGTATTTTATTGTGTCTTTTACTTTTCACAGACTGATGATGCACTGAGTCTTTAGTGCGAAAACGTTTTTTCTGTTAATAAACTTGGCCTTTTTAACAACATGTGTATCATGGACCCTCCTGAAGTCTATATTATATATATATATATAATATATATATATATATATATATATATATATATATATAGATAGATAGATAGATAGATACGTATATATATATATATATAATATATATATATATATATATATACATAGAGATAGATGAGAGATGAGAGAGAGAGAGAGAGAGAGAGAGAGAGAGGAGAGAGAGAGAGAGAGAGAGAGTTTGTATATGCGTGAAATTGAAATCCTTCCGCGGGTGATAATAATGCCCATAAACCCATTTACAAATACTTTCTAAACTAAAGGTATTGTGTACAGTTGACGCAAGGCCACAAATATTACGGAACCAAAAATGCTCACATTAATTCGTAGTCTTTGTTATTTGCATATAGAATTTCTTCCAAAGGCCAAGCACTGGGACCTACGAGGTCATATATAATATATAAATTAATATATATATATATATATATATATATATATATTATATATATATATATCATCTACTGTCAAGTGAATTAAAACACTGTATAAAAACACACAAAAATCTATGTCCACGAGGACAGTGACATACCGTTATTTATTTAAGAAATGCCCTTGAATGAAGGAATGAAGGAGAAAGAGCTTATATTCCACTGATTCGGTTTGCTCATGGCCATAACTCAGTGATTCCCAATCTTTATACCTTCAAGGAACCCCTGAAACAATTTTTCATGTCTCTCTTCTCCTCTCTCTCTCTCTCGCTCTCTCTCTCTATATATATATATATATTATATATATATATATATATTATATATATAAAGGTATAAGCCACGAAGGAAAAATAAACAACGGAGTTTCTGCAAGATCTTTCCATTAGCGTCCTTTACTCAGCAGATAATATCTGCTGAGTAAAGGACTTAAGTCGAAAGATCTTGCAGAAACTCCGTTGTTTATTTTTCCTTCGTGGTTTATACCTTTATTTATAGGATTTATCACGCTCCAAACTTTCGTAATTCATTTATATATATATATATATATAATATATATAATATATATATATATATATATATATTATATATATATAGTATATATATATATATATATATATATATATATATATATATATATATATATATATATATTATATATATATATATATATATGTGTGTGTGTGTGCGTGTATGTATGTGTATATACATTACTTCATATAAATCATACAATATCTACCACTGCTATCCGAACTGTGTAAATTCAGATCAGCGTCATTTACAATACATATTTATTTCAAGACTTTCTGCGGAACCCCTGATGATGAAATGAGGAACCCCAGGGTTCCACTGAACTCTTGTTTGGGAATTCTCTTGCCACACACACTTGTACTAAACACGCCGCAAAGGTGCATCCATACCGGGTTAAAACCCTTGGGGGTCACTATCTCACTCACATTTGTTTATTTAAACATGGAAAAGATATAGAGAAAGAGACAAGTAATACACTGGTTAAACAAAAGAATACTGGAACTAGGCAACAACAGTGGAAACGCAATAAAAAAAATGACAAACAAAACTGAAAGAGCCAAATGCAAAAAGTCCTGGAGTAAAGGAAAATGACAGAAATATATAAAAAATGAAGAAATTAGAAATCAAAACTGAGATGCAAGTAATGATGGAAAGTAGATTGAAACTTACAAGCGGAATATTTAGTGAATTTTAACTCCGAAGGAATCAAATTAATGGCCATTAAGGAGGAATAACGGATGCTAATTCAGCAATAAATTCTCCTATAGTGTTACCTTAAGCTTTACCAATATCAATAATGAACAATTATATTGAAAGGGGCGCAGAAACTAGTAAATAGAATATTTCACCAATTACCCTCGCATAAATGCTGATACCATGGACTCTTTATGAAGGCATACATATTTCAATACAAGAGCCCTTTGATTTCAATACCCTCCCCGACTACTTGATATTCTTGGCAATGTTAATTGGTTACAATATACAGGTTCTCAGTATTATTTGATATAACTATTTATTCCTATGAGTTGAGTTGAATATAGGATTTAAGCCAAAGGCCTAGCACTGGGACCTTTGAGGTCATTCAGCGCTGTATTGACAGTAAAAGGTTTGAAAGGTGTAACAGGAGGAAAACCTTGCAGTTGCACTATGTATCAATTATTAGGAGAGGGTGGAAAGTAAGATGGAAGAAAGAGAATATGAAAAGAGGTACAGTAAAAAGAACGGAGACGTAGCATGATACTCATGGATCAGTCGCGCCACAAGTCTTACCCAAGTCTCAGGGGATCATTTAAGTAGCTTCGCAATTTGTGACAACAATTCCTTTTTTATATGAAACAAGTAGAAGATCTTCGGAGCAATCGAGTTTTCTGTAGAGCATATAGTGCTGAACGGTGTGACTAGTATTCTTAGCGAAGGCCCATGAAACACAGCCCCGGCACATGAAACCTCAACCCCAGTCCATGAAATTTTCTGTACAGCTCCGTTGGCACCTATAACGGGCCAGACGCATATTCATGGCTAACTTTGATCATAATTTAAATAATTAAAAACTCCTGGGGCTAGAGGGCTGCAATTTGAAAGCTAAAATCGTAACGACCAATTGTTTACGGTGAAGGCTGCATCTCAGTGTGCACTGAATTTCACTTGTAGGTTACGAACTGCCGATCCGAATTTGTTTAGGGGAAGTCCACTCCCACAAAATATTTTTCCAGAGACAAACTGGCACTACATCATTTGTTGCGTGCCAGGGCAACAGATACCAGGACAACTCATTCCCGGAAAACTTATATCGGAGTACTCATACCTAGGCAACTGATATCTAGGACAACATAGGACAACTCATAACAGGTATGAAGTGATGATTTAATTCTGAAAGAAAAATCAAGAATACAACAATAAATATTAAAAGAAAAACTTCATTTTGGGGGCGGGGCGACAATGAAAACCAAAATCATTAAAGACTGTCAGTATTATAAAAAGTATTTACTAGAACTGAGACTTAGTGCAGATTATATGCCACAGTTTAAAAAAGACATTTTCTGGCAAGAATCATACTTTTCAAGTAAAGTTGCCAGTCGCTTGTTGCACTCTTTGTAAACTCGTTTTGAAGTTATTTCTGCCCCAAAAATCCCCTCCAATTTTAGCGTATTTATAAATTTCTAGATATCAGGGTATTGGTATGTAATTGAATTTTGTAAGGCAATATGAAAACCTTCAAGGCTACTATTATTAGCTCTAGTCATACCAGTTGAAGTCCTCTCTGGAATATTCCATAATATTCAGGGTTGCCGTTTTGAGGAATTTCGTCTATTAGTGTGGCTTTCTGGTGGCATCTGGCAACCCTCGCTGGCTTTTCCGACCACAGACCACGGCACTGAAGAAAAAAAATCTTCACTTTGCCTTTTTTATGTGTTATTTATAAAAATAAAGATATAAAACATATCCTGCTTATTTATACAAATGAATCTTATTGAAATCCTTTATTTTTCTTGATCAAAAATACTCTATATTAAGCTAGTGACGTGTAGTTTTCTAACATCACGGAAAATAATTCTACATCGGAAAATACGCATTATAACCATTAAATCATAAATAAAGTAAAAAAAAAAATCAGATGAACTGCATATAACACTGCTAAAAGCCAATGTTGTGAAGAAAAAAATGGCATCACTGTTCCATATTTCTATTAGAAATATTAAAGCCAGACGACGTCTTCTAGTAGAGCCTCTTCCTTTTTCGAATCCTATATAAGTCACTGCAGAATACGATACAAATTCTCATGGCAAACTATTGTCGTCAGAAAGTTCTTCGTGTGCAACAGTAACATCAGTCACTGGTAAAAGAGCAAGTGCTGTTAAGCACTTTATCTCTGTACTTTATCTTTGTACGAGTTGCTTCATCTGTATTGTATGGGTAGAGGTTCCGAGTAATATGAAATGAACAACCAGTTACGTTTACGTCAGGAAATCTTAAAATAAAGTTGTTCATGGGGGCTTTTTCGAAGACCTTCTTATAGCTTTTAGGATGAATACCAGGGTGAAGAGTAACTAACTGAGAAAACAACCGATTAGTTATAAGTTGCTTGCCGCTTGTTGGGTAAGAAAGCGAAAACACGAGGTACATTCATTCGAATTACCCATTTGAATGCTGATTGTATATAACTGGTCATATACAAATGGACAAACTTGAAATATCCATCGCCAGCCCAATCACGAATTTTAACAAGATCATCCAGCCCTGTTGATGAGACGAAAACCAGCATCATATTGCAAAATGTCCTTGGCTCAAATTTGCAGTACAGTAACGAGATATTAAAACCAAATCTTTCTGATGGAATAGGGGGGAGCACCACTATTCTGCTGTCGCCGCCGACGAATACTTCGTGGTAAATTTGATGTTACTGGCAGTCCAGCCAGCGCCTCATCTTGTAGAGAGGAACATTCTGCCACAATCAAAATTTTCGAGGTCTCTTGCGATGACAATGCTTGGCTTCGAGGGCAATTCTCGATTTCACTTTATTCCCACCAGGACTGTGAAAGTGCACCCGTTGAAGATACTATTTCTAAAAGGTCCTCCTCGGCCACCGTCTGAATGAGCACTCTGCACAGCTTTACTTCACATAGCCTTACTTTTTCTTTATTCGTAGCCCTAGACCCATGTGTTGTACTGTCATATAGCTTCGTAGCCCTAGACCCATGTGTTGTACTGTCATATAGCTTCGTAGCCCTAGACCCATGTATTGTGCTGTCATATCGCTCCGTAATCTGTTATATGAATTAAAGAATTCTGCCACTATTTCCTAATAGCAGACTAATAAAACATTTTTACCAGATTACTGTAGGAATTTTCATTGCTCTGGGTTGGCTAACATGTAATAACCTTTTCTCTTTATCTTTTTACGACCCCCACCCCCTTTTTTTTGTAACGAGAATACTAAGAAGTTGATTGAGAGAGAGAGAGAAGAGAGAGAGAGAGAGAGAGAGAGAGAGAGAGAGAGAGAGAATATTACGTTGCGTGGGAAAAAGGAATTGGTAATTATCTGAAGCTGATTTGACGGATTCCATCGCAAACTTACAGGATTGTTTTGCTTTATTTCTGTATTTTCCATTAATGATCATAAAAAGAGTGTCTTGCATAGCCTGAAAATAGGGACGATACCCATAAGCGCACAGTAAAGATACCTAAATATTTTATGTTTCATCACGAACGTGGGTAACAACACATTATGAGGACTCAGGAACTGTACGAAACCAAAACGTCAACAGACTACTTGTTCTTAATTTACTGATCCTTTAGGGCCTGTGATTTAATGTATAGTCACTATTGAATTTAATTTCCACTTGCAACTCCCTTATCCTTTTTCTATCTTTTTTATTTATTTTTTTTTTTGGATCGGGCTGCCAAGCTGCCAATTATCAGCACTATTTTCTAAATGTAACTCAAAGGAATATGATCAAATCATATATGCCCTGTACTTTACAAATGAGAGACTCCTTCTTCAAAACTTGAGCCAACCGCTAGGCTAACAAGAGCAAAGTACAGTTGTTTTATCTGCCTTTTGATTCTTGGCAATCTATGAACGCCTATTAATTCAGTGTCATGCCTCGCAGCTACCGTGTTTTCCCCAATCATTGAACTGTGCTGTTCCTGCCGCGGTCTTCTTAAGTATTACGGCAGTTTGTGTCTAACATTGGATGTGCAGGTTTCACAAGACAATCTTCGAAGAATCAGTGTTCGACAAACCAGCCTCAATACGAGAACGTCAAAGTGTAATAAAATACTGCATGCATAAGTGAAAATTTTGCAAACAAGGGATTCACAAGACCTGATACCGGTATTTTTGGTCCACTTGGTATTTTCGTAGAATAAAAAAATTGACTGTCAAACCATATCCAGGATATCTCCCAAGGCTCCCACTAACAGCGAGAAGGGGTTCAAAGGCTACTTATTTAAAAAAAAAAATTGTTTGTTGCTTATCTTTAGGGGACATGTAACGAATGGAGTCGAGACAGTCCTGAAGTGATGGAAACCATCAAAGAGGAAGGCTCCAAGGACGATTCTGCAGAGACCATCAGAGTAAATCCCAAGGAGCCTCTCCAGAATGACAATGACCGTCAAAATAAATCAAATACCCAGAGACATCTGAAGTCTATCCCACGAAACGTAGATTGTTCAAGTGTACAAGTTGCTTTAGGTGACCCTGTGAGAAATGTAGCTTGCCTTCATCGACAAGAATCGTCATCAAAGGATGGAGAAACGTCCAATTGTTGTAAAAACTGTGAGCCATCTGCGGGAACATCATATTATGATGATTGCAGTAACAAGAAAAATTCTACTGAATGTTCAAATAACAATGGTGATAATTATTCAAGCTCAGCTGTTGCCGACATTTGCTCAAATTTAGAGGCAGTCTCAAGATCAACGGCTTTCACTGCAAGAGCAGTGCCTACTGAAGAACAAATTGAAGGCGGTGACCAGATAAATCATGTTAGAGTAGTTAGTGAAGCAAGGAGTCGAGTTCCTTGTGGCTCTAGCAACTATAAAGATAATCACACGAGGGAAATGAATGATGCAAAGTACAAAGAAGGTTGTCAAAGTGGTGATTATAACAGAATAAATCAGTGTCCAAGTTCTTCTAGGTCTTTAGTTTCATCCTACAATCAAAATAGTGCCTCAGTAATTAACATTAGTGCATCATCCTGTTCGGAGATAAGCAGATCCCCATCAACCATCTCCTTAAATAGTCCTGCGGCCCATTCGGAAGATGGAAATCCACCTTTTGTAAGCTCATGCAGTTCTGAAGCAAGCAATGTAGCACTCAGAGAAGGGAGTGAAAGATTATCACCATCTGGATACCGCAATGCAGGCCCTTCTTTGGGGAACGGGGCGCAAAGAGCACCAAGAGTTTTTCATATCCAACCCATTCAGTTAAACCCCCCACCAATTAAACCCATAAAGTGTACGTGCCAGTATCGTTCACCATTCTTGAAGTTGAGTCCACCTTGCTATTTTTGTTCTACTACAGACCGACCTCCGAAATACAGAGAAACAGATGGTTTTGACTGGCGAAGAGCCAAGGGCAGATTGTTCTGCGTGGTTAAGACTCTTGGAAAGAAAAACCGTATACAACAAGATGCTTCATCGTCTAGTGACTTTTGCGAAATGAATGATATCCCATTTACTATTAGTGATGGAAGGATGCAGGGGCCATCAAACAATAATCACGGAGAATCTCTGCCCTCCCCATGCAATTCTAATAATTTATCAATAGCATCACATGAGTCCCAGATCCACACAGATGACATTCAGAGAGCAGAGGTCAGTATTACTGAATCAGCTGATGACAGATGTCCACAGCAAAGAAGAATTGGCAGCCTTTCTGGGAATAATAACGGAAGCTTAGCCTTAAGGACCGTGTCATCAGATCCACCACCATACTTCATGGGAGGCACAGGAATACCCCCACCTTACTCCCCTCCCACTCCATCCTCATTTCCCCAATACGCTACAAGTGAGAGCTGGACGTCAAATTTTCACTGGCAACATGAATATGACTTTACGCAAGTGGAGTTTGGTAGAAACTGGTAATTTGTTTCTTGGTTACTGTTTCAGCTACTTAATCAGTTATTGCAGTACGCATCAATTTTGCAGTTCTTGTTACCACTACTACTAATATAATTAATACCATCATAAAGATTGTGTTTGAAGCAGAATGGTTAAATCGTCGACATTGTTAGCACAAGGCGTTATCCACTATTGATATTCCTCAGCTGTCGTGTACACTTGGATTTTCAACCGGTTTCCCTTTCTCCTTATGTTGATGCATTTAGGCAATATAACAACGAGCACATTTATGACATTTTTCAATCTTGCTACCAAACTTAGGACCAGGTAGCCAGTAACTGATTGGACTGTTTCTATATAAATTATCTTAAAAAATGAATTAAGACTACTGGCAACAATGAAACAAATTGAGCTTCCATATATGAAGTAACTGTACTAAACACTACGTTACTAGGATTATAGTTTGGCAGCAAGATGATACACATCCCAGAAAACGTCCTTGAATGATAATGCCTTAAGCTGTGCCTATGTATTTTCAGGCAATTAACTACAAGAAAATGCAAGCGTTCCCCAATTTTCAGTAGCAACTTATTCGCTCTTGTCCGTTTCAGCAGCTGTGCCACAACATCTCTCACAATTTTACTTAATTGTCATATAAAAGTAGTTTCACATTTTGCAGATAGTACGAGCTTCATTTTCCGGATGCTTGCATAAACCTTACGCTCACTGTTGTCTGTACACGATGTAGCATTCATTTTTTTCATCAGTCTATACTCTGCCCAAGCTTTTTTTACCTGTTGCCTATGCACGTCCGTGTTTTAAAATTCCGCTAACAAAATTGACTGCTGGTGGCGGTGTGACAAAAACACCATTGCTTCCAGCCATAACGTGATAAAAGTGCGCACATTATACAAAGGAGTGCTTTTACCAGACTTAAATTCACGCATGTACTGGCAATGCATTTCGAGTACTTTGTGGTCATGATTTTTCACTTCTAGTATTAAAGTTTGATATATCTGTGTTGTGTAATCGACTTCCTTGCTGAAAGAAAGCGAGAAAATATATAGCCCATTGAATTATGAGAGAATTTGTTCATCTCAGAGTCATCTTGTGCTGTATATTAATTAAATAATAAACCTTCATTTCTCCATCTCGAAGTATTGTACGTAAGTAACAGTAGGTCCCTTCCTTTGGCATAATCTTAAGCTTCATTGATTATTCTTTGATCTCAAGAGTCACTCATGAAAAATTTTTTTATTTCATCTAATTACAGAATACAATTCTGAACAAATAATGAGAGCTGTTATCCTGTGATAATAAAACCAAACCGTAATGGCAGAGTTAATTGGTCATGGAAATGATACAATCACTTCTTATCTGCATGCTCCATTAATATCTTGATTATTCCTAGCAGAAGCTATACCTTATATGTGATACAAGAAAACTAGCAGCTGTTTCAACACCAAATCTTCTGTCTTGAATTAAGTACTGAAGTCAGAATATCATGTATATGTTAATGATAATTCAACAATTGCCTTTTAATATAAAATTACTTTTCACTACGACTAATGCTTTAGACAACTGGGACGCCACCACATCTTAACTATTATTATTATTATTATTATTATTATTATTATTATTATTATTATTATTATTATTATTATTATTATTATTATTATCAGAAGATGAAACTTATTCATATGGAACAAGCCCAAGGGGCCATTGACTTGAAATTCAAGCTCCCAAAGAATATGTGTTCATTAGGATGAAGAAAGACGAGGTAACGGGAAATGCAGAAAGAAGAGACCCCACTTATAAGGAAGAAAAAAATTAAAAAATAGATCAGATTGTATCAGAATACAAGAATATAGTCGTAGGGTAGTAATGCATTGCACCTTCGCTTGAACTGCTCAAACTCTGATCCCACAGCCGATGTAACATCATCTACTCCTTCCTGCTGGGGACAATCACCACGGTGGTCATCTTCGGAACGGATCCTCCTGTCCCTCTCCTATCCTGCGCCATCATCTTCTTCACCTTCCTGGTGTATATGCCCCTCCTCTGGTTTCTGGAGAACTTCGTCCGGTGGCGCCCCTGGGGTTCTCTTCAGGAGAGAATGGCTGTGTTCGCTGCAAGGTGTCCTCCGCGTCCACTAGATTGATTGTTACACAGAGCCAGTGCTTCAGTACTTCAGGAGGAAACCGATAGACTAAAAATCACAAACTCCAAATTATATCTGTTACAGGGAATACGTGAAATCAGGGATATCACGCTAGGGAAAATGTGAAATGACCAATTCGCTAAGGAACATTCGACCCTTGAGAGCCAGAGTAGCTTAGTACTAAAAGAGGCGAAACAAAGATTCTTTTACACAGTTTCACAGTGTTTGGCAATAGCACCTGGGGAGATCAAAGGTGTTTAGCTACGTTTAATCCTAGCCCCTAGTTGATCAAATGGCCCTAAATGCATCTGATCACCCTAAGGACCAAGGGACTAGTACTAAACACAGCGAAACACATTTGACGCCCAAGGGCTAGTACTAAACAGGGCGAAACAGTGCAACGGAATAACTATTTCGCCGTGTTTAGTACTAGCTCTCGGGGATCAAATGTTCCAAAGAGAATTAAGCCATTTCACATATTCCCTAGGGATTTCGTGACATCCCGATTTCATATATTCCCTGTAAGTTATATACCGCAGAGTAGTAAAATAAAAAAAAAACAGCAAAGGAGATGGGAGAATGGGCATAAATTAAATAAGAATTATACTTTTCGTTTGCTCTTTGTAAATTTCTTCTCAGACTGATTATTCATTTCAGTTAGGCTATTAGTGTTTTCAACTTTAATGTTTACAAGCAGTTCTGCAATTTTATGTTCCACTGAAATAATTTTTTCTATCCTCAATGTACATTCCACTTTAAACTGATTTTAACCTTGTAAAATCAGTTGTTTTCTATAGTTGTTTGTTTTGCTGTAACTGTTCGTAACTCTTGATAAATAGAAAGACTGATTCGTGTGCGTGTGTATATATATATATATATATATATATATATATATATATATATAATATATATATATATATATATATATATATATATATATGTATATGACTGGTAAAAATGTTCTGTAACAACAGAATTCCATCTAATAAAAGGAGCCCATAAAAACACCAAAATGTAGAGAGAAAAGTACTATATTTCAGAGACTGCTGTCTCTCTCTTCAGGTATATGAATGAGAAAAGTTTACAGAGAAGGTGGTATTATACCAAGAGATTCGTCCACAAGTAAGCCAATTTTAATTTAGGTCACCCCCGCTGATAATCTTCCTTTAATCTTCTTAAGCGTTGGTTGAATGAACACTGCGTCGACGATATCTGATATCCAATTCCCTTTTGAGATGTTCATTACCTGCTTCTCTTTTATTAAGGCCGATTCCATCATTTGACTCTTGTACCGGCAGTTGCTGCTATAAATTACACGTGACATATTCCAGTTTATTCTATGGTTATGTTCATTTATATGGTTGAAAATAGCCGAGTTCTGTTGTCCATACCTAACTGACCGTTTGTGTTGTATTAATCTCTGGGGAAGTGATTTACCTGTAAATCCGATGTAAGATTGGTCACAGTCCTGGCATGGGATCTCATATACCCCAGAGTCTTTGGGAGATGTCTTTTGTTGGACGTTAATCAGGGATTTGGCTAAGGTATTTGGGTAGGTAAATGCAAAAGGGTCGGATCTACAATTCAAATTCATATCTGACAAAAACTACAGCCGTGAAGAGATATGTTTAAAAGGAGTGTTACTAAATGCTTTAACTGACCTTCATAAGAAATATCCTGTTCCCCGCAGATTCATGATAGCCATCCACTCGCTAAAAAAGTTGAGATGTTATAATAAGTAGATCCGACAAAGACGGCAAAATTGTAATAATGGACAAAGACTTCTACCTCGACAAAATCAACCAGCTCCTTAGCGACACAAATACTTACGAAAAACTGACGAAAAAATCCCCTCCAGAACGTTCCCACAGAATTTTTTCGGAAAGTAAGATTAATTGGCCAAGACAAAAAGAGTATTGAACTATTAGAGAAATTTAAAGTAATTAATCCTAAATTACCCTACTTTTATGGTCTTCCCAAAACTCACAAAGACAATCTTCCATTCAGACCCATCGTTTCATGCGCCGGAGCTTTCAATTACAAAATTTCTAAATGGTTAGCTGGCCTCCTTTCTCCTTTTTTAGGCACTTTTTCTCCCAGTCACATCAAACATTCGGAAGACTTTTGTCACAAATTCAGAGAAGCACATATACCACTTCACAACATAAAACTTTTAAGCCTTGACGTAGACTCCCTATTCACAAAAGTACCAGTACAGGACGTTCTTCAGTTTTTAAGGGAAAAATTATCCCCTATTCAGATCATTTCCCTTTGGCACTTGACAAAAATAATAAAGTTAGTTGAATTATGTGCATCTAATAACGTATTTCATTCGGGGAATCATTCTACAAGCAAAAATTCGGGTTGTAGTATGGGTAGTCCTTTAAGTCCTATTTTAGCCAATCTGTACATGGAATACTTTGAAACTACAGTAATAAATGCAATAAACCCAAAAACATGCGTGGATGAGATACGTGGATGACATACTAACATTTTGGGATAATAAGTGGGGTAATTTTAATGAATTCCTCTAAAAATTAAACTCATTAGTGCCCAGCATCAAATTTAAAGTTGAATGGGAAACAGACAACAAAATTCCTTTTCTTGATGTTTTAATAATCAGAGACACGACAGAATACAAATTTCGCAAGCAACTTTCATCTTTAAAGTATCCTGACCATATAATTGAGAAAGCAATTCAAAAAGCAAACGTAATTTTCTACCGACCCCTAAAGACAAGACCAGAGACACACCCAACAATAAAATAAAAATTCCCCACTGGAGACGATTTAAGAGAGTAACTCACAACCCTTGGGAAATCCAACCTTTGCATTTACCTACCCAAATACCTTAGCAAATCCCTGATTAACGTCCAACAAAAGACATCTCCCAAAGACTCTGGGGTATATGAGATCGCATGCCAGGACTGTGACCAATCTTACATCGGATTTACAGGTAAATCACTTCCCCAGAGATTAATACAACACAAACGGTCAGTTAGGTATGGACAACAGAACTCGGCTATTTTCAACCATATAAATGAACATAACCATAGAATAAACTGGAATATGTCACTGTGTAATTTATAGCAGCAACTGCCGGTACAAGAGTCAAATGATGGAATCGGCCTTAATAAAAGAGAAGCAGGTAATGAACATCTCAAAAGGGAATTGGATATCAGATATCGTCGACGCAGTGTTCATTCAACCAAGCTTAAGAAGATTAAAGGAAGATTATCAGCGGGGGTGACCTAAATTGGCTTACTTGTGGACGAATCTCTTGGTATAAATACCACCTTCTCTGTAAACTTTTCTCATTCATATACCTGAAGAGAGAGACAGCAGTCTCTGAAATATAGTACTTTTCTCTCTACATTTTGGTGTTTTTATGGGCTCCTTTTATTAGATATATGTATATATATATAAATATATTATATATATATATATATATATATATATATATATATATATATATATATATATATATATATATATATATATATATATGTGTGTGTGTGTGTGTGTGTGTGTGTGTGTGTGTGTGTGTGTGTGTGTGTGTGTGTGTATTTAATAACAGGGCCTTATTTAAAAAGGATGGTATTTAACCGACAGTCCTCGAATGCTTGTAACTTGAATAAAAAAAAAATCTCCGTTTGATACCATCCTGTTTAAACGATATCCTGTTATTAACTGTATTAAAGCACAGAATAATCGTGCAAATAATAGATTACTTGTATATATACATATGTATAATATTTTTACTTTATATAAATATGCATATACATATATATAATGTGTATAATCAATATCCTCCTTGCAACAAATCTTTCGAAATAAGTGTGCCTTTTATTAACACTCTCCCGTATTCCATAAAACGAGATTTGACGGACAAAGACTTAAATATACACGGGGCTTATTTGAAATAACAGAAACGATAAATATATATCTGCTACCACGCAGCAGGATGTGGGAATAGTCATAGCTCTCCTTATCGAAACGGACCTTGGACGCCTTTGTGTTTTTGTGATATATACTTGTCTCTTCCCCTTGTATTTCCTCACAATTAGAAAGCCACTGTACCCTATCGGTTCCTTCATGGCGATAGATGGCGATGGTTGTCTTCCCTTGTCTAGACCGTGCCTACATTTTATAGGGTGGCCAGACGTCCTGCTTTAGGAAGGACAGTCCTGTTTTAGAGCATTCTGTCCTCAGTCCTGCTTCACCTTAAGAAGGACGCTAATTTGTCCTGCTTTTTGGGTCTGTCTAAAAAAAATATATTAATACTAAAGATATAAATAAATACGAATACATACACTAAAACAGTGAGAACTGATGGTCAAAATAACCATTGATTTTTTTTTACATGAGGCCAATAATTTTATAAAGTGGCTGCTGGGACAGTTAGGAACACTAGGCATGGAGCCGCGGTGTACTTGTATCTGCCCAGCCATTTACAGAAAACTTCTAGCCAACAGAAAACTCTTAGAGATGGCAAGGAAAGGGACAAAATACAAACATTAGATTGCTAATTCCTTTAGTTTCTGTAATAATGTTAATTTTTTCACCCCAGTTATGTACTAAATTGTTCCACCATGAATAAATTGAATATTAAATAATATTAGTTCCTTATTCATACACTATTTGACACTGAAACACTCAAGTCAATTTTATACTATAGGTATATATATACATTATAAATCTTAGATTTCAACTCCTCAATAATCATATTTAATTTAGGTTAAAAATTGGTGTTGGAAAAAAAAATGGTCCTTTTTGGAAATTTGGAAATGGCCACCCTAGCTCACAATTAGTCAGCCGCTATACCCTATCGGTACCTTCATGGCGATAAATGGCGGTGGTTGTCTTCCCTTGTCTAGACCGTGCTCACAATTAGTCAGCCACTATACCCTATTGGTTCCTTCTTGGCGATAGATGGCGGTGGTTGTTTTCCTTTGTCTAGACCGTGCTCACAATTAGTCAGCCACTATACTCTACTGGTTCCTTCATGGCGATAGATGGCATTGGTTGTCTTCCCATGTCTAGACCATGCTCGCCTCACTATTAGTCAGCCGCACAATTAGTCAGCCACTATACCCTATCGGTTCCTTCATGGCGTTAGATGGCGGTGGTTGTCTTCCCTTGCCTAGACCGTGCTCACAATTAGTCAGCCACTATACCCTATTGGTTCCTTCATGGCGATAGATGGCGGTGGTTGTTTTCCTTTGTCTAGACCGTGCTCACAATTAGTCAGCCACTATACTCTACTGGTTCCTTCATGGCGATAGATGGCAGTGTTTGTCTTCCCTTGTATAGACTGTGCTCACAATTAGTAGCAACTATACCCTATCGGTTCCTTCATGGCGATAGATGGCGGTGGTTGTTTTCCTTTGTCTAGACTGTGCTCACAATTAGTCAGCCACTATACCCTATCGGTTCCTTCATGGCGATGGCCACGATACATGGCGGTGGTTGTCCAACATGTTGCCAAATGCACTTCTCTGGAGTTTTAAAGGCCGACCATTATGTTGTGCCTCAGAATTTCTTTAGAAAATCTTTCCACTCTTCCAAGTCCCTGTATTTCTATAGGCATGTTGAACTACCGTACTTTTAATTTACTTGTTTTTGTGTTCATTTACCTATGATATCTGTACAATCAAGCTGCAGAAGCTCTCCATTTGTGATACTTTATATAAATATATAAATACATATAAATAGTATTATATATAATATTATATATATATCATATATATATATATATATATATCGAGCTACAATGTCGTTTAATATCTAATTCGCTCTAACCTCGGAATTAATATATTTCCATATATGCTTAACCGAAGGGGAATTTTTTCTCGATAATAGACTTGCCTGGACCTGGGCGCGAACCCATGGAGCCTTTCAAATCCAGAACGTCAGTGAAGCTTTTACCTACTACATCACCGCAAGAGGTGGTGTAGTAGGTGAAAGCTTCACTGACGTTCCTGCATTTGAAAGGCTCCATGGGTTCGCGCCCAGGTCCAGACAAGTCTATTATCGAGAAAAAAATTCCCCTTCGGTTAAGCATATATGGAAAATATATTAATTCCGAGGTAGAGCGAATTAGATATTAAAGGACATTGTAGCTCGATATATGTATATGAATCACGGAAATGTGATATGACTTATATATATTATATATATATATATATATATATATATATATATATATATATATATATATATAGAGAAGAGAGAGAGAGAGAGAGAGAGAGAGAGAGATGAGAGAGAGAGAGAGCGGCATAAATATACATAAATTATACAAGTGCAATTATCGGGAGCTATTCAATTTATCATCTATATAATATTATATTATAGTCCTTCGTTTCTTTCCATTAAGAGTATTCATAACATTTTTCTATTCTTATATCTTCATAAGGGTTTGTCAAAACAAATAGATGATCATTTATGTCATGAATGTCATATAGTGATAATAATAATAGAAAAGAATGTCAAGGCTATATTATATACATGATATTACGGAACGTTATATGTATAACACTTTTGAGTAACAATTCTTTATTTATATAAGTAAATTAATTTTGGGAACTGAAAAAAATCTGCCTTAAGAATGGTACCAGCCCAGCATGAAGGACGATTAAGAGAGTTCCTTTTCTTTTCGCCCTGAGGTCAACTTCACACCTGAGATAAGAACTTTGAGAGCTGGAATTTTTATTATTATTTTTTTTTTACGTTTAAGAAGAAACGAGGGCTTTTCATAATAGGCAAAAAATAAATCAGAAACCAATTATATCTGCGTTCTATAACTTATGCTACCTTCAAATACCTTACAACAGGAGTGGGAATATTTGATTTGGCATCGCCGGTCACCGCCGATGCCCTACCCATTTTCACCAACAAGGAAACGATAGGGTATATGCTTCCATCCCCAAGAGACCACTTTGTGTAGGTTCGAAAGCCATACAAGTTTATCTCCTTCTTAGGAGATTATCTACCATATTTTCCTTCAACGAATTTTGAGACGAGGAGAGAGTCTGGAGAAACCCTGTCTTTCATAACCGGCGCGTAATTGGGTGATGCTTCCAATAAATAGAGGGGCTGCCGGGCGACGGATCGCACTTTGGCTTACCTCCGCTACGGAGAAAACGACTGGTCAAGGCGACAACGACGGGCAGCAACGACACCCAGACCTTCTCAGCAACTTCTCTCTCCTCTGACGCATATTGCAAAGCAGGTCTCGATAACTAGCCGTCTCCACCAGCGCTACGAAGAGCACATCAAAAATGGCACAGTTCCACAATATCTCCGGCTTCCTGCCTTTCAAGGGATCTGATTACGACTTTGGATACCCTTCAGGAGTTTCACTGATGGACTTGGTTCCAGATAACGTAAGACCTATGATACACGACCACTGGAGCAAATTCCCTCCGGTCAACCCAATGTGGCATTATCTTCTGGCGGGTATTTACATGATCCTTGGTTTTCTCTCTTTCTTTGGTAATGGTATCGTCATGTACCTCTTCTTGACGAAAAAGAGTCTCCGATCTCCCGCCAACATGTTTGTCGTCAACCTTTCTTTCAGCGACTTCATGATGATGGCAAGCCAGTTCCCCATGTTCGTCATGAACTGTTTGGGTGGTGGGTACTGGACCCTTGGACCGTTTGCTTGCCAACTCCACGCTTTTACTGGTTCTGTGTTTGGCCTTTGCTCTTTGTTAACACTGGTGGCCATTGGCTACGATCGCTACTGTGTCATCGTAAAGGCTTTTGATGGTGGCCACATGACATCAGGAAAGGCCTTCTTCCTCATCCTCCTGTGCTGGGCCTATGCCATCGCCGTTTCCATCTGGCCCTTCTTCGGCTGGAATGCTTACATTCCAGAGGGAATCCTCACTTCATGCAGCTTTGATTACATCACTCAGGACTGGAATAAGAAATCCTTCGGCCTTTTCCTCTTCATCTTCTGCTACTGCATCCCAGTCAGCATCATCATCTTCGTCTATGTCCAGATTGTCAACGCAATTCGTGCTCACGAAAAAGCTCTCCGAGCCCAGGCTAAGAAAATGAACGTCGAGAACTTGCGTTCAAATGCCGACGCCAACAAGCAGAGCGCCGAGGTCAGAATCGCCAAAGTTGCCGTCGCCAATGTCTTCTTGTGGCTCCTCACCTGGACCCCTTACGCATATGTTGTTATGAAGGTAAGTCACTTTCGGCATATTCATTTTTTACAACATATTTACGAATATTGAATTACGCCTCATTTGCTGATGGAACACTTGTCCATCTATTGTAGGCTTCTATGGCACCTTCACTATGTAAGAAATCCTATACTCGAAAAAACTCTTAACCATTAAGCTCAACAAATAGCAGCAATAGTAGCATACAGATTTTACATAAAGCTATGAATAGGATTAACGACATGTAACGATGTTTATCTAACTAGTTTATCAAAGAACCTTGTAGATCAAATGTCATCAGAATAGTGGCATAAAGTATATAATCCCTCATAAAATAAGGTAGCTAATTACTGTATTATCATGTGGTGTGTGTATTTTTTCATAAAACTATGAAACCTTTGTGTCCATAGGATTAACAACATATAACGATGTTCATTCAGCTAATTTATCTAAGTACCTTGTAGATCAAATGTCATCATAATAGTGGCATAAAGTATCCAATTGACAGTTTCTTATAATCTGTCATAAAATAAGGCAGCTAATTACTGTCTTATCATGTTGTGCAATGATTTACTTATACATAAAAATGTATTGATGTCCACAGGGTCTCTACGGAAACCAGGAAGACCTGACTCCCCTAGTGTCAGCCCTGCCAGGCCTGATCGCCAAGACGGCCTCAGTCTACAACCCTATAATGTTCGCTATTTCGCATCCCAAGTTCCGTCTGGCCCTCCAGGAGGCATGGCCTTGGTTCTGCGTCCACGAACCAAAGGACGATGACTCCAAATCTTCCAAGACAGAATCAGAAGCAACCAAATAGGAAGGAAGTGTTCACTCCACGATGTCAAAGGAAAGCACATATCGAACGGCTAATCGGATCGACCAGATTTGCTAAAAAATATTTACAAACGAATCTCCCTTGCATATCTATATTTAAAAAAAAAGAGATAGTGTAATAAAAACTACCTTTTTATACTTGCTTATCAAATTACCGATGTGAAAACTATATTTCGTCAACGAAAAAAAATTATACTAAGGTAAAACAAACTGCACTTGACACAGATGCATATCAGAAAATTTATCATACACAAGAGCAATTTGTCTTATATTTTAAGTAAGCGGCTATTAATGTTTTCTCTAATTAAAACTGAAGTAACAATCAAAATTGATACTATATGATTACGGAAACTTAATAAGTCAGCTTGCTAACATGATTACAGGTATTAAGATATATATATATATATATATATATATATATATATATATATATATATATATATATATGGATGTATGTTGTTTGTATGTATGTATGTATGCATGTATGTGCATGTGCCACATACACTTTGAAAGGCATTGAGTAATTTCAACCAAACTTGATATAGTAGATATGACTTACAATCTGAAAAAATATACTGTCGGGTAAGGCATCACTGGCACCAAAGAGTTTGATTTTTGAGAAAGGGTGAAATGTAAGAATAACCGAAAACAACAGATACCTATTAATGTCTATTCCTTAGTTTTCGATGTCGCTGAGATAAATAGTGACACTCCCTATGCCTATCAAGTTCAAGTTCCCCGATTGTAAGTGAGGTTGAGAATAGGGTTAGTGTTACATGTGGAAAACTCAATAAAAGGAAAATGACATAGTTTTTATTTTTGTATGGGTCCCTGAGAAGAATAGTGACTCTCCTAATGCCCTTTGATTGCAAGTTCAGCCCCGATAGGAAGGAGGGGTGAGAATCGGGTGACATATAAAGGTAACAGAAAAAGACCGATATTAGTGTCTAATCCATAGTTTTCGAGGTCGTTGGGATGAATAGAGACACTCCCAATGCCCTCTAAGTACCAATTTCCGATAGGAATGGGAGGTAAGAATTGGTGAAATATAAAAGGTAAAACGTACTGGGCAATGTAACTGAAGCAACTGTTTTACAGGAGTAAGAGAGAGAGAGACAGAGAGAGAGAGAGAGAGAGTTTTCCCAGGCAGTGCTGAGCTGGTCAGCAAGTGTATATATATATATATATATATTATATATATATATATATATATATATATAGATATATATAGATATATGTATGTAAATATGTATGAAAATATGTATGTATGATATATATAATTAATTATATATTATAATTATATTAATAATATATGGTTATGATTGAATTTTATATTATATATATATATATATATATTATATATCTTTATCAATATATATATATATATATATATATATATATATATATATATATATATATATATATATAACATATATACACAAATATATATATATATATATAATATATATATATGTGTGTGTGTGTGTGTGTGTGTTTTTTTACAATGTAAATATATATATATATATATATATATATATATATATATATACAGACAAATGAGCGTTTTGATGTTCTTGGCAGCTCAAACTCTTACCTCAGTCCAGACAACTGGTCCTTGCTAGAGTGACAGAAAGAGATTAGAATAGAACATAAAATTTAGGCCAAGAGTCTAGTGCTGGGAGCTACAAGGTCATTCAGCGCTGAAACGGAAGTTGACAGTAGAAAAGGCTGAAAGGTGTAATAGGAGGAAATCCTCGCAGTTGCTCTATGAATCAATTGTTATAAGACTGTGAAAAGTCAGATGGAATAAAAAGAAAATGAACAGAAGATGAAAGGGGCTGCACCTAGGGGCTGAAGGGGCACTGCAAAGAACCCTAGCTAATGCCTACAGTGCGCCGCACGAGAGACAGAAATGCCCGGCATCAAATGATTTATAAACTTACAATTTGGTAAGGAAAATGTTCTCAATCAACAATTTCGAATTGAGTCAGAGAACTGGAAACTGAAATATACATCTGTTGTTTTCCTCTTCTTTAGTGGCAGAAGCCATCCGTAAAATTTGTTTCCACAGTGACATACTTGACGAAGAAAGGCGCCATCATCAATTTCTCAGCAAATGCAGTGGTGTAATACGGTACCAAGGAAAGTGACCTAAAAGAATTCTATGCCACGTTCACTGAACATGCAGTTGCAAAAATGTCGGAGAATCACAAAATACTATCGGATGCTGCACCAAAAGTCAATTATTGCAAGAAAGTGTATTTTCTGTAAAAATCCTGCCATACAGTAACTATAGAGGAATTAGACTTCGCTTGTAAACGTACTTTGCGTTCCCAATATCAACTGCCTTGTCGTCGTCATATTGTAGCTTTAGTTCGTTATCAGAAAGAAGACATCAAAAGGCTTCCTCCATCAAACTGCCGTTGGCAAAATGTAACTCTTGTCATCCCACACCAAACTTCTTTAAGCCAAAGTTCACTTGTACACTTCGGAGCCAGAGCAAGCCTTATATTATTATTATTATTTTTTTTTTTTTTTTTTTTTTTTTTTTTTTTTTTTTTTTTTTTTTTTTGCTCTATCACAGTCCTCCAATTCGACTGGGTGGTATTTATAGTGTGGGGTTCCGGGTTGCATCCTGCCTCCTTAGGAGTCCATCACTTTTCTTACTATGTTTGCAGTTTCTAGGATCACACTCTTCTGCATGAGTCCTGGAGCTACTTCAGCCTCTAGTTTTTCTAGATTCCTTTTCAGGGATCTTGGGATCGTGCCTAGTGCTCCTATGATTATGGGTACGATTTCCACTGGCATATCCCATATTCTTCTTATTTCTATTTTCAGATCTTGATACTTATCCATTTTTTCCCTCTCTTTTCTCTTCAACTCTGGTGTCCCATGGTATTGCGACATCATGAGTGATACTTTCTTCTTGACTTTGTCAATCAACGTCACGTCAGGTCTATTTGCACGTATCACCCTATCCGTTCTTGATACCATAGTCCCAAGAGGATCTTTGCCTGATCGGTTTTCTATCACTCCCTCTGGTTGGTGCTCGTACCACTTATTACTGCAAGGTAGCTGATGTTTCTTGCACAGGCTCCAGTGGAGGGCTTTTGCCACTGAATAATGCCTCTTTTTGTACTGGTTATGTGCAAGTGCCGGGCATTCGCTTGCTATGTGGTTTATGGTTTCATTTTTCGTATTGCACTTCCTACATATGGGAGAGATGTTATTTCCGTCTATCGTTCTTTGAATATATCTGGTTCTTAGGGCCTGATCTTGTGCCGCTGTTATCATTCCTTCAGTTTCCTTCTTTAGCTCTCCCCTCTGTAGCCATTGTCATGTGTCATCGCTGGCTAGCTCTTTAGTCTGTCTCATGTATTGTTTCCGATGCATTGGTTTGTTGTGCCAGTCCTCTGTTTCTGTCTGTCATTCTCCTGTCTCTGTATATTTCTGGGTCTTCGTCTACTTTTATTAGTGGTCCTTCTTCCCATGCACCTCTTTAGCCACTCGTCTTCACTGGTTTTCAGATATTGCCCCAGTGCTCTGTTTTCGATGTTGACGCAGTCCTCTATACTTAGCAGTCCTCTCCCTCCTTCCTTTCGTGTTATGTATAGTCTGTCCGTATTTGCTCTTGGGTGTAGTGCTTTGTGTGCTGTCATATGTTTCCTGGTTTTCTGATCTATGCTGCGGAGTTCTGCCTTCGTCCATTCCACTATTCCTGCGCTGTATCTGATTACTGGCACTGCCCATGTGTTTATGGCTTTTATCATATTTCCGACGTTGAGTTTTGACTTGAGTATCGCCTTGAGTCTCTGCATATATTCTTTCCTGATCGTGTCCTTCATCTCTTGGTGTTTTATATCCCTCCTTCCATTATTCCCAGGTATTTTGTATCCTGTCTCATCTATGCCGTTTGATGTTGCTCCCATCTGGTAGCTATTTATCCCTTCAGTTCTCGTTACTTTGCCTTTTTGTATGTTGACTAAGGCGCATTTTTCTATTCCAAACTCCATCCTGATGTCCCCAGATACAATCCTTACAGTCTGGATTAGGGTATCTATTTCCTTGATGCTCTTACCATACAGCTTGATGTCGAACATGAACATCAGATGGTTGATTCTCTTGCCTCTTTTCTTGAGTTTGTACCCGGCATCCATCTTCTGTAGTACTTTTGCCATGGGAATCATGGCTACCACGAAGAGTAGTGGGGACAGTGAGTCGCCCTGGAAGATCCTCTCCTGATATTAACCTCTGCTAGTCTTTTTCCAGAGCTTGTAAGCATTGTATTCCAGTTGCGCATTGTATTTTTGAGGAAGCTGATGGTGTTTTCCTCTGCCCCATATATTTTCAGGCATTCTATTAGCCATGTGTGTGGTATTATGTCGAAGGCTTTCTTATAGTCTATCCATGCCATGCTTAGGTTGGTTTTCCTTCTCCTACTGTTCTTCATTACCATTTTGTCTATCAGGAGCTGGTCTTTTGTGCCCCTACACTTCCTTCTGCAGCCTTTCTGTTGGTGGGGGATGGTGTTTGTCTCCTCTAGGTAATTGTATAGCCTTTCACTGATGATACCGTTAGAAACTTCCACATTATTAGTAGGCAGGTGATAGGCCTGTAGTTACTGGCTATATTTCCCTTACTCTTGTCTTTTTGTACTAAGGATGTTCTTCCTGTGGTCATCCATTTGGGTGCATGGTGATTTGAGATACAATGCTGGAGTCGTTCTGCTATTCGTGGGTGTAGGCCTTGAAGTTTTTGAGCCAGTATCCATGGACTTCATCAGGACCTTGGGGCTTGCCAGTTGGCATTTTCTTTAGTTGGTGTCTGACTGTGTCTGTCGTGATCTCTGTGAATCTTTGTTTTATTCTCCCTGTTTCTTCTTCCTTGACTTCCTGGAACCATGTTGCATGTTTGTTGTGTGATACCGGATTGCTCCATATGTTTTCCCACAGTCTCATACTTGGTTCGGCTTCAGGAATTTCTGAGTGGTTGTCTTCCCCTCTTAGTTGGCTGTATAGTCTTTTCTGGTTGGTTCCGAATAGTTTGTTCTGTTGGTATCCCTTATTATT
>NC_087216.1:523895-543105 GCF_015104395.2 Macrobrachium nipponense
ATGACTCCAAATCTTCCAAGACAGAATCAGAAGCAACCAAATAGGAAGGAAGTGTTCACTCCACGACGTCAAAGGAAAGCACATATCGAACGGCTAATCGGATCGACCAGATTTGCTAAAAAATATTTACAAACGAATCTCCCTTGCATATCTATATTTAAAAAAAAGAAAAAAAAAAAGAGATGGTTGTAATAAAAACTACCTTTTTATACTTGCTTATCAAATTACCGATGTGAAAACTATATTTCGTCAAAGAAAGGTAAAACAATCAAACTGTACTCGACACAGATTCATGTTAGAAAATTTTTAATTACAACAGAAGTAAAAATTAAAAATCAATACAATATGACAGCGGAAAACTTAATAGGACCGTTGCTAACAAGATTGCAGGTATGAAGTTATATATAATGTATATATATATATAATAATATATATATATATATATAAATATTATATTATTAATAATATTATATATAATATACATATATATAATATACATATATATATTATATACATATATAATATATATATATATATATATATATTATAATATATATTATATTATATAATATTATATATGTATATGTTACATATATAATATATGTATATATATATATATATATATATATATATATATATATATATATATATATATATATATACGTATATATATATATATATTTATATATATATAATTATATGAAAGCCTGCCAACCCTATATCAACAGCAGACTAAGCTCACAGAATCATTCAACTAATCATTTTCATGTTCTGGAGAACCCACCAAACTCTCAACACAGTCAGAAGAACTGGCCCTTGCTGGAGTGACAGAAACATACTAGAATAGAAAATAGATTTTAAATCAAAAGCCAGGTGCTGGGACCTATGAGGTCATTCAGCGCTGAAACGGAAACTGACAGCGGAAATGTTTGAAAGGTGGAACAAGAGGAAAACCTCATAGTTGCACTATGAATCAATTGTTAGAAGAGAGTAGAAAGTCAGATGGAAGGAAACGAGGATGAGCAGAGATACAGTAGAAGGAATGAAAGGTGTTGCAGTTTGGGGACGAAGGGATGCTGCAAAGAACGTTCTAGTAATGCCTACAGTGCGCCGAATGAGGATGACAGAAATTCCCAGCGTCTATTGAGTTATAAACTCACAATTTAGTAGGGAGCAAGTTCTCATGAATATAGTTCGCATGAAACAATTGAGACCTCTGAGATACAGAACCACGAAAGTACAATGTACCGAAAATTCATGCCTATAATCTCCTATACGTAAAAGGCTAAATCTGTCTGTCTGTTTGTTTGATCGCTATACACGCCCAGACTATGAAAGCTAGGGCTACCAAATTTTCTAAATAGACTCCCATCCACCCCAGGAAGGTTTTAGTCAAAATCCGAAATTCGAGGGCCGTTTCTAAGGGGGTCATAGTCCCTCTTTTCATATCCCTCATTTTTTTACCACTTACGGAGTTGACATCTATGTAGAAGTGTTTCTATGGGTACAGACAGGCTCCACACAATTTGGGGACCACAAGGCACCTTCAGTAGTAAGGGGGGAGGGGAACCCTTCGTGGTAATAGGGGTCCAGGTGTTTCCCACACGCACACACGCACATATATATAGTATACATATATATGCATATATACTATACAGTACGTATGTGTATACACACACACACATATATATATCATATTTATATATATATATATATATATATATATATTATATATATAATATTATAATATATAATGTATAAATATATATATATAATATATATATATATGAAAATTCGTGTCTTTTTTATATTCAGAAACATGTAGCCCCCCCCCCTTGAGTGATTTGCTCAATATCTAATTCACTATACCTACAATATGTACTTACCACAATATGCACACACGGCAAGGAATAGGCTTTATGCACATGCACACGCATTACGACGAAGCAACTATCTATTTATAATTCCCCCTTGAGTATTACTTCCGAGGTAGAGCGAACTGGATATTAAACTATATTTGTGGTTAAATATATATATATATATATATATATATATATATATATATATATATATACTATCATATATATATATATATGTATATATATATATATATATATATATATGTATAAAGGTATATATATGTGGCACGAAGGAAATAAACAACGGAGTATCCGCTAGACTTTTCGAAGTTTCAAACGTCCTTTACTAAGTGAAAGATTCTCGCTGATACTCCGTTGTTTTATTTTCCTTCGTGGCATATATCTTTATTTATGGATTTATCACGTTCCTAACTTTCGTGATTTATTTATAACATATATATATATATATATATATATATATATATATATATATATATATATATTATATATACATATACCTATACATATATATATATATACATATATATATACATATATATATATATATATATATATATATATATATATATATATATATATATATATATATATATATATATATATATATATATATAATAAGCGAATACCACCAGGAAAATGATAGTCAGAAATCCAAGCGCTTTCATCTTTACTAAGACATTGTCAATGATGTGATATATTCACGTATACTTTCTTGTATATATAATGCAATGAATGTATATATATATATATATATATATATATATATATATATATTACGTGGGAAAACCCTCATGTATTTCATTAGGTAAGCGTGGACACGAAACGGAAGGCAGACCCCCACACCCATACACAGACAGGCTCTCTCTCTCTCTCCCGACAATCACCCCTCTCTCTCTCTCTCTCTCTCTCTCTCTCTCTACCTCTTTCTCTCCATTCTAACAGGTAAATGAAAATGAGAGAGTTGCATCATAACATAACGTTTATTTACAATACTAAACCAATTTACTAAGTAATCCATCTTACAGACTAACTTAAAAACAACTCATTGTCAAGTCACCCAAAAGGTCACACCTTTCCCTGGGAACTCTGTCCCACCGAAATCCAGAACCATCTGTTCAAAGATACAGAACACATTCCGGTAAGTACACACACAAGTTTAAAGACAAAGTTAATAAAATGGAACATCTTACAAGATATCAAACAAGCCACCCCTTTGGCTAAAGTAAAAAAACAAAGGTAACACTTACCCATTCCCAACCGGACACTAAACACTGTCACAAAAAAACTCCCCCCGGCGAATGCCACGGCATCTTTGCCTATGACTCGAGCCCTCTGTCAAAATCCATCCCTCCCATAGGTTTGGGTATGAACGCTTTTAACAGAAAGAGGCGCACACGCACATACGAACACACAGTTCGACAACGCCTCGCGGTTCTAGCTGCATCTAGTTTCACAAAGGCACTTTGGGAAGAGTTCATAAACTGTCGTACATTGACTCGACGAACTAAGCATTTTATCTCACGCCATTCCCCTAGAAACTCATTGATCAGCTATTCTCAGGTCGTTACTCTGCCCTGTCCCCTCCACATTCCACAGGTTACAGAGAATGCACGAACAATATATAATTAATCAAAACCCTATGTCTTACAGATTGCTCGGCCTCGCACCTATATGCTAGCTCCCGCCTAGCAAAATTGCTTAACAACTATAAAACATTGGCCGGCTTAAAATAAAATAAAGAAAACTGCACGTCTCTGGCATTATAAAATAAATTCTTATCACGCTTTATCTCCCAATAACACAAAACGCATTTTCTCTCATATTTTCTGCATTAGGATTCTTGAATATCCCTCTTCGTTTGTCTGCAAGTAGCTGAACAGACAGCAACAGCTATAGCAGGCTGTAGCAACTGTAGGAAGACGGAATGCCTCCCTCATCGTAGAAGACTCTCACGGCTTCTTGTAGATCCCCAAAAAACACGCTGTAGAATTCTCTCGAACACCCATCATGGAAATACTTGTAACACACCCTGGACAACATGGCAGCAACCTCTCTGCACGGCTGGTGGACGTCTTGCTGGTGTCGGGAACGACTTTTTGGGCGTTAGTATGTCAGTCAAGTCTCTGTCAATCTAAGAAAATTAACCCAAACATACTACTTCTATCAAACAATGATCTCAAAAGGGTCAGAAATACTAACTGAACGTCTCCATTACTCCCTTAATATGACTACTAAAATGTATAAGTCATTATCGCAACTCTCTAAGAAAAAAAAAACATCAAGTTCTCCAATTCAATTCTCCAAACTCGCACATCAGCACACACACAACTCAGAAATCACACAACTCACGGAATTTCTGCACTCACATTTCGAACTCGAATGTGCTCACAAGAAAAAAAAAAAAAAAAAACAAAAAAAAAAAAAAAAAAAAAAAATTCGTAACAAGCCCAAGAAAGAAAAGAATCACGTAACACCCCAGACCCAAAAAATTCTCGCAAGCTGATATTTCAAACACCACAAAATCAGTAAAACCTCCAGCTTTTAACAGCAAACCCCTTTACTGCTCAATAATTAATCACAATGAGACTTATTGCAAACTCCCATTTACGTAAGTAATAACCCTCGAAAAATTACACCTCCCGGTAAATCAAATCTCCCGTCCAAAAAGAAATGTTATTTTAAGCTCAATCCCCAAATCATATCTCTCATAGGAAAAGAAGAAAAATAATAAAAAAAAATAATCACAAGTAGATTTCCCCAATCACAAAATACATAATACATGTATATATGCATAACTCCCGCGTTTTCCCCCAAGAAATGCTCCTGTAGCTATGGAATTTGCCAGAAAGCAACTCTCACACATGCGCTTTCGTGAAATGCTATAGCCACATTTCCAGATATTGCAAAAATTCTGATCTGTCACCATCAGAGGAAAAGAATCAGCACACGGCTCATCACATCGCTTGTCAGCAGAAAATCACCTGCGGACGCATGCTCAAACAACAGCACAAAAATTGTCCAGTCAGACACGTAAGTTTTGGAAACTCATGATTCTCAAGAAAAAAGGGTCTAACTGACACATTTCACAGAATTAACTCCAGATATGCTAATGTGTTTCAAAATTTGTCTCGAAGAGACTATTCTCTCTCACATGACTTTTCCCAATTATATTTCTCCAAGAATAACACACTTGTGAACATAAAAATTGCACACACATCTCCAAATAACTCGTAATGCAGTAATGCCATTCGCCTCTAAATAGACACGAAACCAAAAAAGAGAACCACAGAAATCTTCTCTTTGCTCAAAAAAACTCCATAACCACAAAAAAAAAAGAGTCACCCGCCCAAGATTCAATTCCAACTCCATTATGAAGACATCATATCAATTATAATACCTCCGGTTATATTATTCTCATTTGGTTAATAACCAACCCCCTTATTATTCTCTTATTTCTCCAAGCCACATCAGTAAAAACAAAAACACCATCCAGGAATAGAGAATAGTCCACCTCTATTTCGGCAATACAAAATATTTACCTCTATTTCCACAATAACTCCATGTGAACAAAACAAGGCTCCAAATAATATATCTCCAAAAAATGTGCACTCAAGGCATCTAACTCACACACTCCCAAATATTGCCCCATAATCTCCAAATATGTGTCTCCATTTGCAACAAAGATGGCTGCAAAATAATTGAACTAAACATAGCTCATACCACTATTGGCAAATATCAAAAATGGCCAAAAATATATATCTCCCATATATTATATCTCAAATATAACACATAATCATATACCTCCAATTTATCCTCCAATTATCTCCCCAAAATAATATATCTCAATTATAACTCCAATTATAACTCCAATTCTCCAGAGAATAACTCAATGTTATAGTAAAAACTATAAAAACTCTCTCCGTTTAGCATAACTGCTAAAAAAGGGCAAAAACTCGGCAAATAAAACTGTCTAGAAAATCCAGAAAAAATCACCAATGTGCCACAAGTCATTATAACAGAATTCCAAACTCACAGTGTCTAAGCAAAGACTTCCCCATATGCACTACGACATAGCCATTAGAAAACTTAGCCAAGTTTCCTATCTCTCACAAAGTTGTCACAAATACAACAAGGGTATTGTGCAAGAAAACTCACAATTTCTGGAACAACAAATATCCCGAGAAAAAAATGTAGTGCCATTACGTATGCATTCAAACATGCAAGAAATTCTCCCCTATATTACTCTATAGCATCAAATAGCTAAAACACGAACACGTTCCCGAACATGACTCTAAGTCATGACTGAGACAATATTCACACTAACTGGAGAAAAAAAATAAATTCAAATTCACCATGGTAAAAAACTTGTGTCAGCGATGGCTACTTCCAAAAAAGGAGAAAAGAAAAATCAACGGCACCATTAACTATCTCCCGTAACTCACTAGATGTCAAGCAATTATCTGCTGAACTCCATAACAAAAAAAAGAACTAAAACAATGTGTTAGTTCTTCCCATAATCAAAAGATTTCACCTCCCTTGATAGCAATTACACACGTAATTAGTATAAAAAAAAAAAATCCAGTATCAGAAATATCATTAATCACAAAATCACCAAAAAAAATTGCTATCATCAAAATCATCAGTATCAGTACAAAAACTATCACCAAAGTTAATGCTTGTCCATTCTCCAAAAAATTCAGTCACACAAAATTCAGCAAAACTCACACAATTCACCAAGATTCAGTCAGATTCATCAAGATTCAGCAAAACTCATCCCCGTGAATCACTGAAAATATTCTCCAAAGTTACAAAAACTCAACAAATAATTAACACAAGACAAGACATTCCTCCCATTAATTCATTGTAATAATTATCCCTGAATAATTATCTGTATAATTATCAAATAATCTCCCATGAAATATCTCAAATCTCTCGTAAAACAATTTCTCCCGTAATGATAATTATACTTAGGCAAACCTCCCGTGACACTCTCAGTATAACAATTAATAATAATAATAATAATAATAACTCTCCATAGCAATAATTTCAAGTAAGGGTGAAATACAAATAGCATACAACAGTATTGCTGAATCCTATGACATACAATTTCTCCAGCATGCAACACCATGACATAACACCATTGCCACACAACACAGATACAACACCAATCATCGGCATTTCAAAGTAATTTCTCCGACACAATAAAAAAAAATAATCTGTGTATCCCCCTTATATTTGTGTCTTTCAAGGCACAAAGAAACATATAACACATCCCGTGCATGTTAACTACTTTTCCCCTCATTTTCGTAAAAAAGAAAAAATCTCTTTTTATTTCCTTTTCTCTTCATCCAAGAGAGAGAAAAAAAAAAAAATCTCTTTTCTTAAAAAAGACTCTACGGGCATTTCACTTCATCAACTAATCAATCAGCTGATATCTTAGCATCCAATGTCAACAAGGCCAAATCCATCTCCAACAATAAGAAAAAAAAGGAAAAGGGGGAGTTCACCCACACTGAGACAAAAAATTTCTCCCCCCTGAGAACAACCCCTCAGTCGAGCGGCAGAACAGCCCGAGGCATACCAGTAGTATCCCCCATCCTGCACTATCTCTCGAGTGAGGCTAGTGGTACCCATGCAACTACCCTCCCAAGGATGCCCGTACACCCTCGCAATGCAAGGCGCCTCTCTTGCAGAAATATGCTGAGCCCTTAAAATTGTGGGCCGCTCTGTGTTCACTAAGCCAAATATGCTTATATAAGCACAGTTCCCATGCCATAGAAAAATACACTCCTATGTTTTAAACAAAGACGAATGCATACGTCTATTATAAACACGTGCAAATAAAGAAAACACTTCACTATGGGGAAAGAAAAAAAAATTGTTTTGACCTCTTGAACCAATCCCCATAAGAACCCAAACCCAGAAATATTTAAACAAAAACCCACTCCTTTCAAAACAATAGTTTAACACTCCACCACTCCATAATGGGAAAAAAGAACTCGAAATTCTTCGTAAAAACGCGGTAGTGATATAACAACGACCGCCGCACAGGTATCTCGGAACACTCGTCATTGCACAAGCAAAAGTCACACTGGGTGCGCTCACTGCTTCAGGCTGACTCCCTGGGAAAAAATGCTGAGTCCCATAAAAATCCTTCCCTCCCTTTCGCACAGTTTAATCAGACAACACCATTTTCTCATTTTTTTCACTAAGTAACTGAAAACTAACAGTTTTAAAAACGATTTTTCCACAATCCCACAAAGCTTTGTCGTTCGGAAAACTATCGCTAAGTCACGGCCCCTTTTTTTTTTTTATTTTTTCTAACTGGCCACTCATATCTCTTCATTGGCGTTCCTAGGCATAGAAAAGCAAGAAACTTTCTATATCCCCTTTTTAACCGCTGCCACCACTATTACGTGGGAAAACCCTCATGTATTTCATTAGGTAAGCGTGGACACGAAACGGAAGGCAGACCCCCCACACCCACTACACAGACAGGCTCTCTCTCTCTCTCCCGGCAATCACCCCATCTCTCTCTCTCTCTCTCTCTCTCTCTCTCTACCTCTTTCTCTCCATTCTAACAGGTAATGAAAATGAGAGAGTTGCATCATAACATAACGTTTATTTACAATAACTAAACCAATTTACTAAGTAATCCAGTCTTACAGACTAACTTAAAAACAACAATCATTGTCAAGTCACCCAAAAGTCACACCTTTCCCTGGGAACTCTGTCCCACCGAAATCCAGAACCATCTGTTCAAAGATACAGAACACATTCCGGTAAGTACACACACAAGTTTAAAGACAAAGTTAATAAAATGGAACATCTTACAAGATATCAAACAAGCCACCCCTTTGGCTAAAGTAAAGGTAACACTTACCCATTCCCAACCGGACACTAAACACTGTCACAAAAAACTCCCCCGGCGAATGCCACGGCATCTTTGCCTATGACTCGAAGCCCTCTGTCAAAATCCCTCCCATAGGTTTGGGTATGAACGCTTTTAACAGAAAGAGGCGCACACGCACATACGAACACACAGTTCGACAACGCCTCGCGGTTCTAGCTGCATCTAGTTTCACAAAGGCACTTTGGGAAGAGTTCATAAACTGTCGTACATTGACTCGACGAACTAAGCATTTTTATCCTCATCCTCGCCATCCCCTAGAAACTCATTGATCAGCTATTCTCAGGTCGTTACTCTGCCCTGTCCTCCACATTCCACAGGTTACAGAGAATGCACCGAACAATATATAATTAATCAAACCCTATGTCTTACAGATATATATATATATATATATATATATATATATATATATAGATAGATAGATAGATAGATATATTATATATATATAATATATATATATATATATAATATATATATATATATATATATATATATATTATATTACATACATAATATACTATATATATATATGTATATATATATATATATGTACATATATAAGCGCTTTCGTCTGTACTAAGACATTGTCAAGGAACTTTCCTGACAATGTCTTAGTAAAGACGAAAGTGCTTGGATTTCTGATTACCATTTTCCTGTGGTATTTCGCTTATTTAATGAAGTCAAGTGCATCTACTGTGATTTTTTCAAGCAATATATATATATATATATATATATATATATATATATATATATATATAATATTAATTGAATATAAATTCCATGCATTATATACACAAAAAAGTATACGTGAATATATCACATCTTCGTAACAGTTCATACATAACATGATAACTCTAGACGTTCGCTATTTACATTTGTCTGGTACCTATGACGTACTCCACAGGGACGCCACAACTCAGGCTTCCTTCGCAACGTGACGTAATAGGATGCATAAGGCCCAGGTTTCCGATTTGTTAGGTAAGCGCTTAGCCAGGGGATTAGCACGCCTTAACGATTTACGAAACGCTGTTTTCTTTTCTATTTCTCCTTTCGTTGTTGTAGCTATTTGTGCTCCGGCGATTTGGTGGCTTCAAGTTATTATTGGAAAGTTCACAGGGTTTTCTTGTAGTGCGTAGGTCGCGGGAGTCACTGGAGTCAGTTGACATTTTTGAGATAGAAAAAAGGAAATGTCAGTTATGTACGGAGCTTTAAATAAAAATTTCTATAAAAAAGAATAAATAAGAATAAAAAGGCTTGCTGTTGCATGAGTGAACAAGGTGCTAAAATATTAATTCATTTAACTTAAAAGTTTCTTTGAAGTCGCTTCTAAGTGCGAGTTAACTTCAGAATTCAACGGTCGGCGTCGTTTTCACTCTCTTCAGTCCAAAACGAGATGTTCACCTTGAAACAAATCATTAAACACTCAGGAAAAGATGGGATGCAATTCCGCTCTGCTCTCGCACCAGTAAATCATTTATTTCATTTGGGGAATTGCGGCAATTTCAGAAATATATAAACAAGTAAAAAATGCGCCAAAGTTTCTCTGGCGCAATCAAGTTTTCTGTACATCGTATAATCGATGGTCAAGGTATAATGCTGTATGAGTCGCGGCCCGGTGGGTGATTCCAGAGATGTATACTAGTATTAAAGCCCGGTTTTTTTGCTATGCCCCTAGGTTGGGTTATGTTAGTTCAAGCTGGAGTTTTACCTATAATTTGGGTGTGGGAAACATACTGAGATTATCTTCAAGAAGATTGCATGGTTAGTTTTTAAGATATGGCGTCCCGCTTTTTCAGGCAAGGGTCGGTACTTGGTTACAGTTCGGGAATATGCAGTCCGGTGGTAGCTTGTCCTATAGCGTTGCCAGACGCACGATTATAGCTAACGTTAATTTTAAATAACCTAAAACTACTGAGGCCAGAGGGCTGCAATTTGGCATGTTTGATGGTTGGAGAGTGGAAGAGCAACTAACCAATTTGCAGCCCTCTAGCCTCAGCGGTTTTTAAGATCTGAGGGCGGGCAGAAAAAAGTGAGGACAGAAAATTTGTGGACGGACAGACAAAGCCATCTCACTAGCTTTCTTTTACAGAAAACTAAAAATAACCTGGATAAAACTTTGAAACTCTTCGAGAACAATGTAACCTGGTGGAAACTAGAGCTGAAGAGATACAACACATCACATTGTGGGAACTTCTTCACTTACAAGATATGTGACACATGGAATAAACTGCCACACAGAAGTGGTAAAGAGTAACAGTGTGAAAGAGTTAAAAGAGAGCTAGATAAAATCATTAGAACACTGTGAATGAACAGTGGAACCTACTCTTAAAGATAAGTGAGCACACGGTGTCTCCTCGGATGGACTAATAAGTCTTTGAGACATCCTAATTCTTGTAACTCCTTGTAACTCTTCAGTGTTGCAAATGTCTTGTAGTTAAACCTTCCATCCTCTCATCGAAAGAGCTGATTAATATAATTAATATATTACTTCTGTTGTGGTATGATGCAGTGGTGTGTATGTCATTTTTTTTTTATTTATGCTCGGATGTTTTTTCTTCCCCTGGAAGCTGTATCGGCAAAGTTTTAAGTTTTTTTTTACCATCATTTGCAAATAAAGAGCGCATGTTTTCCTAATGAACGTTACTAATACATGAAACCGTAGTAATATAAATACTGCTACCAATTTTTTTTATTTAATTCCCATCAATGTAGTTTCTTGTTCTGGAAGACAAATTTACAGCGCTTTCCTACCTTTCTAACACCATCTTCAAATATAGCAGGACATTCATAATGATAGATAATCATAATTAGTGAACTTCTGTATTTCAATAAATAAATGAACATTTATAATAATAAGATCCGAGTGTACCTCTCTTGCTTGTCCGCACCAGGTTGGGTGGGGCAAAGGGGGTATCGGGATGTTAGGGGAGAATGAAGGGCAGCACCGGGTTCCAGCACATCACAGGGCGCGCCACAAAGTTCGTTTGGTAGTATTGATTGCGTTAGGCGTTATTTTCTCTCTCCTCGTAATCTGAACTTAACTGAAACACACTATCCAGGCTATCATTTTCAGATATTTCAGTAACCATATTTCCATTACCATCTATTACAGTGACCGTACTTGGATAGGTGATCTACGAAGACACTGTTCAGAATCACGTACTTAATTCCTATAGTTCTGGTCATACGCGTGCTAGTCTTTGCAAAGATGTTAAAATACAATAGAACAACTATTATATTCCGAATTACAGGTGTTCAGCTGAAGTCTTTACAGATATGTAGAAGTTTTAGTTGAAGTTTATTATAGTAAAATAATTTAAACACTAAAGCGCAGTTATGGGAGGTGAAATACAACGAAGGAAACTGGTCTAAATATACTGTAGTGCATCGTCAAAATATATCGGAAGAACACCTGTCAGAATTAAGTATATTTCTATCTTGAAATAACCTTAACATTAACAAGAATATTTTTCTTTTTACTTCAAAATCATATGCAGTAAAATTATCATTATTGTCTACTCTAGTTCATTTTCAACACTTCTCAGTCAAACCTCATTCCACTCACAAAAATAAAATTGTTGTACATGTGAAATAAACTGGAATATCATATTGGAAATATATCAAGGCATCACAGCCAAAATACTTTGCAATACAACAGCAAAAAAAACTATTATAGCCGAAATACATTAAACTACAAGAAGTGAAATACGCTGAAACAATATGATAGCCGGAATGCAGTGCAGTAGTATGACAAGCGTAATAAGGTCCTTCAAATATACTCTAAATATATTTGAAGGACCTTGGGTGTGTTTAACAACGGGAGACCATTTACCAAACGGCTGTCGAAGTGCAAAACTCTACGCGAGTTACACGCCGTTTTACACTTTTTTTTTTTTTTTTTTTTTTTTTCAACCCAACTCAACTTTACAAAACTGACAGTAAAATTATACAGTGTAATGGAAATGTATTAGTAACTGAGGGGGAAAAACAAGGAGAATGGTAAGAACATATTTCAGTACTTAGTAGTCCCAATACGTGAAAATCAAGAAGTCAAAATACAGTGCATTACCGTATCTAAATCTTATAATTTGACCGAAACTCAATGCTATGTACTAGACAAGCCTAAAGAGGAACAAAAAAAAAAAGGGGGCGGGGGGGGGGGGGTTGGGGGTCGGACAGAGTGGAATGCATTCCGGCCCCTCCAACCATCTCAACCACCACCCCCCAACCCAAAGCGTCTGGGCCTAGCTCTTGAAGGCTGGGTGATTAAACGTCATGCAGGAATCAGCAGATTGTACAAAGGAAGAAACAACCTGTAAACAAAGCAATTAGAGAATAGCTGGTTCACACAGGGAAAATGCGAGAATAAGTAGACTGGCGTAGTACTTTATGACACCAGCTGAAAGGGAAAGGTGTTGCTTACTTGGGCACGTTAGAATAGTGGACAAAACAGTTCCTATGGAAAAGGTGAGAAGAATAACGTTGTAGCAGAGATAGAAAGGATGGAGAGAGGCTGTGATGGCAAATTTATCAGGCATCATTTAAAACTGCTAAAGAGGGAGGCCACAGAAACAGCATCCAATATTCCAAATCGAGATGAATAAGACCAATAAAGTTTTATGAAAAGGGCTGAAGAAGAAAATAACCAGACACATAACTTTGCAAAAATGGATTTAACAACATGAACTATACTCTGTTTTTTTCCATCTGTCCATCCGCCTGAAGTGTTTTCGCGTGGTAACACTGCGTCCCGGGCTTTAAATAGTTACGCTATGTGTAAGTTTTAGTTAAATAAATGGATATCTGGGTGTACATTTTCAACTGAAAAGTGTTTTAAGAATTCACTGTATGCAAATTACACCGTTAATATTCGAAATAGGATATTATTTAAAGCCCGGGACGCAGTGTTACCATGCGTAAATACCACAGGCGGATGGACAGATGAAAAAGAACAGAGTATAGGTAATTTTTCCGATAACACGGTTAAAATAACCTGAAATAATAAAAAAAACAAAACTGGCTGAATTAGTTCAAATAACCTGAAATTAAATTTTTTATTGATGTAAGAGGTTTAATTACATTTAATAATATATAAAAAACTGAAGAACAGGGTAGATGAGAAGAAAGGTGAATATGCAGAAACGGACCAGTTAATGAGATTCCCATTCAGTTATGCGTTAATTTAACTATGTGAAAAAATTGGTTTTCTTAAATCTTTTATCAAAATGCTCTAAAAAGTGAAAAATATATTTTTTGAAACACACCAGGATTTTCTTACAATAATCATGTCTAAAATAATAAAAGGGTGGGCACCAAATATGGACGGGAATGCTACAACAAAAGAAATATCTTTTCTTATCTTGTCGCATTTTATTTTTTAAGTCATGAATTGCAAAACCAAGACCAAGAAGATGCAGTACCAGAAAACTTAATCAGTACATTATCAGAGAAAGTTTGCATGGGTTCGCGGTGCTGTGGCGAAGCCGAGGACAAAAAATCAGTGTTACCATGCAGTTGAGTTGAATATGGAATTTAGGCCAAAGCAAGCACTGGGACCTATGAGGCCATTCAGCGCTGGAATGGAAATTGACAGTCAAAGGTTTGAAAGGTGCGACAGGAGAAAAAGCTCGCAGATGCACTTTGAGTCAAGTGTCAGGAGAGGGTGGAAAGTAAGATAAAGAAAGAGAATATGAAAGGAAGTATAGTAAAAGGCACGAAAGTGGTTGCAGCTAGCGGGCGAAGGCACTCTGCAAAGACCCTTAAGTAATGCTTACAGTGCACCGCATAAGGTGTGTTACCGTGTAAAATAATATTCCTAGATTCGAAAAAGCAGAAAAGCCAAAAAGAAATCCCAAAGTATTTCCTGATGACAAAATCCAGTCTTTATTATTCGCCACCAGCCCCCCCCCTTTCCCACCGCCCCCCACCAATCCACCCGCATCCCAAGAGTTACAATGATCAGCCATTCTCCCTTTTGCACAGAGCTAATGACAATTAGGTTGCTGTGTGTGGGTGATCGTTTGTTTGTCGTCTTGATTGTGTAAATCTAATAACTATATAGCAAGAAGTGTATCATACATTCGTTTCAACATCTCATCATCATTCAGGATTGCCGAGTCATCACGTGAAAGGTCTTTTGGAGAGTGGAAGCAGATATTAACCTAATCTTACATATGCATAAGGCAAGTGGCATTTTTAAAAGTTAGAATGATTTGCAGTTGGTAGAGTGTTTTAAAGATTTAATAACTTTTTATTCGTACGGTACACAATGTGAAAAATAATGTATGTATCGCAACAGTGTTGGTCACGTCCTCCTCTCTCTTTTGCTGATACCATACAGTATATACATTACATACGGTGTATATCTCATAATCTGGTGAATAATCAGCTGTTTGCTTTGAGGGCTTGAAAGGCTTGTAGCAATAGTACTCAATATTATAAGTTAAAGTCGTGGGAGGGCAAGAGTTATTAGTGGATTTTCGATTTTGCAGAAACTAGCGACCCTCAGTCCCTCAAATTTCTTTGAACAACTGTACAACAGACAAAACTATTATGTAAAAATATTTCGAAGTGCCCTGGTAACACTAAAGAATAAAGAGCAATTTACATAGAAACATACTGTAGAACACACTTCCGATCATAATGAAGCACATAAAAAGTTCACTGCTCGATATCAATGGAAGTAATTTAACCTTAATGGAATAAAGGCGTTAGTACACAGCAAAAACAACTCAGTACAATAGCTGAAATATGCTAAAAGTACACAAATCAATTATAATGAAGTACAATAGTGATAAGGAGGCATAACTGTTATCATATTATAGTAAACTAGTCGAAATAAGTTATCCTGAGTTACAGTAGTCAAATTTTATGGCAATACGTTAAGCAGGATGCCGTGAATTATGGCGGGAAATTACAAGTATAATACAGCATTGAAAATAAACAGGGTTTGAACTAATTTCCTCCATTACATTAGAGGTTTCTACATTTGTTAGCTGTTGTTTAAATGTCGAGCTGCACAAAACCGAAAAGCAAATTAAGCTATTCTTTCACCAAATTAAACTGGACCTACTTCAGAAGAGATAGCCATGTATCAACCCTCAGGCCTCATATAAAACATTGCTTATTTCTAACTTTTGTCAGAAAACATTGTACTGCTATTCTCATACCTTTACACACAATATAATAGGTTTTGTGTCTTTTATTTTCTCATTAGACGAATTGCGTTGAAAACGCCAGTGTATGAAAGCCGTGCTAGGTGAGTTAAATGCAAAGTTGGCAGAATAAGAGACGGCAATGGGGGAATAAATATGCAACTCCCTGAGTAAATGAGAATGGTGTGTCCTGTGATAAGCATCTGGAAAGGGGCATCATTGTCGGAAATAAATGGTTCTTAAGGAAAGAATATATAAAAATATGCTTGCGAGAGATGTATAGTGATTTTGATAGACAGAGAAGGTGGCTGTAACGATGAGAAGAAGGGGAATTAGAAATTTATCAGATCATTATTCTGTCAAAGCAAACGTTCTGGTAGATGAAAGTTTAAGTTGGCAAGAAAGGGTGAAAATGAAGCTGTAGGGTTAATTAAGAGCGGAGAGTTTGAGGAGAGGAGAACATACAAGAAGAAAACGGACGAAAAACGGGGGTTTCAGTTAAATACCCAGTATAGTTGAGGGAGTTTGGGAATTGTCCGTAAACTTCTGGGATGGAGTCAGCGATAGCCGAGAACGACTGGTTTTAGGAAGGAAGGAATAATGTATGGAAAGTGCGGTGGAATGAAGAAATGGAGAAATTGTATGTTTCGTGAAGGAAAACCAGGGTATATGACGTTCAAGAGATGGCTCAGTGGTCAAAAGTCACTGTACTTCGTTGTTGCCAAACCAGGCAGCGGTTCGAATCCTACTAGTGACGAAGCACTCTAGTGGGATGCGAATTCGGATATATTTCCCCTTGGGTGAAGGTTATTCCCGAGGTATTGCAAAGTGGATAATAAACGATATTTGTGGTGGGATATTTGTGAATATAAAAAATGTCGCAGTGTATGTGCGATAATTCATATTCCCTTGTTGTATTTACATACATACATACAGTATATATATATATATATATATATATATATAATATATATATATATATATATATATATATATATATTATATATATAATTAATATATGCATAAATTTCAATGGAATATGAATTATCGTCACATAGACAGCGACATTTTTTTATATTCACAAATATTCCACAACAAATATCGTTTAATATCCACTTTGCAATACCTCGGGAATAACCTTCACCCAAGGGGATATATATTCGAATTCGAATTTATATCCCCTTGGGTATATATAAATATAAATATGTATATATATATATATATATATATATATATATATATATATATATATATGTATATATATATATATATATATATATATATATATATATCATGAATAAAAGTATTCATCTGATTGTGCTTCAGCCAGAATTGTTTATCAATAATTTACCATCTAATCTATGCCCACTGCAGTGGTTATTCTTGCAACAAAGATGGTCATTATCATCGTTGAATAAGCAACGAAGTGTATTACCCGAGTTCTTTTACTGTGGCAAGGCTTATGGTCAAGGTGAAACAGTAATTCCCTTGCACGCGGACAGTAAAGAGAGGTGAAATGTCTGACCCGGTTTGCAATAAGATCGTTTTAAGCCATCACCATAAATTCCACTCCATTCATCTCGCAACAGAACAAAGACGAAGTCCTTAACGAAGAAATGAACGGAGTGAGCACATCAGCCAAATATGATCAAAATCAAATTATACATTTCACACGCAGACATCAACCTTGACTCCACCTCGTCATAAGAGACGAGTACCCACACCTCCGGATGCGACCCGGGGCTATATGAAGGAACCTCCTTGCTCGAGGGAACAATTCGAGTGACGAACGGAAGATATCTGGGACTGGGAGAAGCTGGTGGGATGGTAGGTAGCCCGCGAGGCGTGCGAAAGTGAGTGAAGAAGTGAAATGAGTTCAGTCCGCGCGGAGCCTCTTCTCTTGGACTCATTCGATCGTCGGGTCTCGCGGTACAAACACGTGGGGCTGCAGCAACGACTCCCTCCTCTCTCTTTTTATTTTCGGGAAGCCGAAGTGTTCTCTCTCCCGGGTCCTCTCTTTCTCCTTCTCTCGCTCCCGCCCCTTGAATAGGATCATTTACCGCCGTCGTCGTTCGTTGGCGGTGGCTGTCGAGCATTCGACTTTGCCTTTATACCACCGAGTCGATATTCGTCGCGGATTAGACGGGAATCTTAACGAGAAATAAAATACTTCGAGTGACGTAAAATGTGGTATGGTACTAACTTACTCCGTTATTAGTATATGATACTGAAGGTGACACGTTTTCGAATGGACTTTCCCAAAGAATTTCCGGTCACAGTTATAAGGAACAAATAAGCATTTGCTCCAAAAGTCATCGACAAAGTAATCGTCATTCAGCAACAGGTGTTTCTGGAGCTCACTGGACCTTGAGAAGGATTTACCTGGAAGACATCTGGGTCGTATAACAGCGAAAGAGGTAAGGATTCTTCCAGTGTTTATGAGGATCAGTCTAAGCGATTACTGCAGAATTTGTCGTTCTTTATTTTCATATTTTAAAATTCTACTGAAATAATAATAATAATAATAATAATAATGATGATGATGATAACAGGCAAAGATCCTCTGGAACTATGGTATCAGAACAGATAGGGTGATACGTGCAAATAGACCAGACGTGACGTGGTTTGACAAAATCAAGAAGAAGTACCACTCATTGATGTCGCAAAATACCATGGGATACCATAGCTGAAGAAAAGAGAGGGAAAAAAAAATGGGATAAGTATCAAGACCTGAAAAAATAGAAATAAGGATATGGGATATGCCAGTGGAAATTGTACCCATAATCATGGGAACGCTAGGCCCGATCCCAAGATCCCTGAAAAGGAATTTAGAAAAACTAGTGGCTGAAGTAGCTCCAGGACTCATGCAGAAGAGTGTGATCCTAGAAACGGCGCACTAGTAAGGAAAGTGATGGACTCCTAAGGAGGCAGGATGGAACCCGGAACCCTACACTATAAATACCACCCAGTCGAATTGGACGACTGTGATAAGACAAAAAAAAAATAATAAAATAAAAATTATTATTATTATTATTATTATTATATTATTATTATTATTAATAATATTATTATTATTATTATGCGAGCAATACCAAAACTTAAATCAATTTCCAAACAGAAAGTAAAGAAATAACATACTTCACCTATCCACGGAAAAGACCAACAACTAATGCAAATAACAATAATAGATAGAAAAATAAACAAATCGAATTATTCTTAACTATCGAAATAGGATTGACCGTATTAATTTCACATGAACAATAAGA
>NC_087216.1:543605-558605 GCF_015104395.2 Macrobrachium nipponense
TCTTATTGTTCATCGTGAAATTTAATACGGTCAATCCTATTTCGACAAGTTAAGAATATTCGGATTTCTGGTTTTCTCTTATTTTATCTATTACTTGTTTTTATTGTCTTAGTTGTTGGTCTTTTTCCGTGGATAGGCGAAGTCATGTTGTTATTTCTTTCTACTTTCTGTTTGGAAATTGATTTAAAGTTTTGGTATTGCTCGCATAATAATAATAATAATAATATAACTAATAATAATACTAATAATAATGATAATTATAATAATAATTTTTTTTTTTTTTTTGGTCTTATCACAGTCCTCCAATTCGACTGGGTGGTATTTATAGTGTAGGGTTCCGGGTTGCCTCCTGCCTCCTTAGGAGTCCATCACTTTCCTTACTATGTGCGCCGTTTCTAGGATCACATTCTTCTGCAAGAGTCCTGGAGATACTTCAGCCTCTAGTTTTTCTAAATTCCTTTTCAGCGTTCCCATGATTATGGGTACAATTATGGGTACAATTTCCACTGGCATATCCCATATCCTTCTTATTTCTATTTTCAGGTCTTGATACTTATCCATTTTTTTCCCTCTCTTTCTCTTCAACTATGGTATCCCATGGTATTGCGACATCAATGAGTGGTACTTTCTTCTTGATTTTGTCAACCAACGTCACGTCTGGTCTATTTGCACGTATCACCCTATCTGTTCTGATACCATAGTTCCAGAGGATCTTTGCCTGTTATCATTATTATTATTATTATTATTATTATTATCATTATTATTATTTCAGTAGAATTTTAAAATATGAAAATAAAGAACGACAAATTCTGCAGTAATCGCTTAGACTGATCCTCATAAACTGGAAGAATCCTTACCTCTTTCGCTGTTATACGACCCAGATGTCTTCCAGGTAAATCCTTCTCAAGGTCCAGTGAGCTCTAGAAACACCTGTTGCTGAATGACGATTACTTTGTCGGAGACTTTTGGAGCAAATGCTTATTTGTTCCTTATAACTGTGACCGGAAATTCTTTGGGAAAGTCCATTCGAAAACGTGTCACCTTCAGTATCATATACTAATAACGGAGTAAGTTAGTACCATACCACATTTTACGTCACTCGAAGTATTTTATTTCTCGTTAAGATTCCCGTCTAATCCGCGACGAATATCGACTCGGTGGTATAAAGGCAAAGTCGAATGCTCGACAGCCACCGCCAACGAACGACGACGGCGGTAAATGATCCTATTCAAGGGGCGGGAGCGAGAGAAGGAGAAAGAGAGGACCCGGGAGAGAGAACACTTCGGCTTCCCGAAAATAAAAAGAGAGAGGAGGGAGTCGTTGCTGCAGCCCCACGTGTTTGTACCGCGAGACCCGACGATCGAATGAGTCCAAGAGAAGAGGCTCCGCGCGGACTGAACTCATTTCACTTCTTCACTCACTTTCGCACGCCTCGCGGGCTACCTACCATCCCGCCAGCTTCTCCCAGTCCCAGATATCTTCCGTTCGTCACTCGAATTGTTCCCTCGAGCAAGGAGGTTCCTTCATAGCCCCGGGTCGAATCCGGAGGTGTGGGTACTCGTCTCTTATGACGAGGTGGAGTCAAGGTTGATGTCTGCGTGTGAAATGTATAATTTGATTTTGATCATATTTGGCTGATGTGCTCACTCCGTTCATTTCTTCGTTAAGGACTTCGTCTTTGTTCTGTTGCGAGATGAATGGAGTGGAATTTATGGTGATGGCTTAAAACGATCTTATTGCAAACCGGGTCAGACATTTCACCTCTCTTTACTGTCCTCGTGCATGGGAATTACTGTTTCACCTTGACCATATGCCTTGCCACAATAAAAAAGCTCGGGTAATACACTTCGTTGCTTATTCAACGATGATAATGACCATCTTTGTTGCGAGAATAATAACTGTGGTGGGCATAGATTAGATGGTAAATTATTGATAAACAATTCACAATTCTGGCTGAAACACAATCAGATGAATGCTTTTTATTCATGATATATATATATATATATATATATATATATATATATATATATATAGATATATACAAATATAGGTTTTTTTGCCACGAAGGAAAAAAATGAAAAAGCGAGATAGCCGAGTACTTTTTGTCCTATTCGGACCCTTTATATATATATATATATATATATATATATATATATATATATAGTATGTATATATGTATATGTATATATATATATATATATATACATATATATATATATGTATATATATATATATAAATATATATACAAACATATATATATATATATGTGTATATATATATATATATATATATATATATATATATATATATATATAATATATATATATATATATATATATATATATATATATATGTACACACACACACACACACATATATATATATATATATATTATATATATACTACATACATATATATAATTATAGGTCGATTTGGGTGTGTTTATGCATGTATGTATGTATGCATATTTTGCACGCACGCATACCTTTGAATGAATATATCTCCCCGAATATTTAGTTCAATAATAATGATAAAGGAGATACGTTTATAAAAGATGCGTGGCGTATGCTGCGTTTCTTGCTGTTGTGAGATTAAATGGCCAAGTTTGCATCTATTTCCTTCATAAGATTTCAGTCGGCTTCAAATCGTTGGTTTAGATTGAATACCTTTTTGTTAGCAAGCAAGGTTATCAGAAGTGGATTTTAGAACTCCACACACTGCTGCACAAGAAGTGGACACACAAATATTTGGTTTGTGCAATTTCAATCTTTAAGAAAACAAGCTGGTTACACTGTTAAGCGTTTTATTTATCAGCCTATTTCTCAAGCTTATTGAGGATAAGCTTACTGAGTTGTTTTATTATAGCCTACAGCTACCACTTTTCCAGGTAACTTTTCTAAATTATTTGTTTATTATTATCATTATTTTTTTTGTACTTTAGCTGTGATCTCCGGTTTCATTTCATCTGGGTTTGTTTCCTTATTCGATGTCCGCAAAACATTAGTTACATTAGCTTTAATAATCTCTGCAGCGATTTTATCTCTAAGTTAATGTGTATATATATATATATATATATGCTTAAAAAATCACAGTAGATGCACGTGACTTCATTAAATAAGCGAATACCACAGGAAATGATAGTCAGAAATCAAGCACTTGGATTTCTGACTATCATTTTCCTGTTGTATTCGCTTATATATATATATATATATATATATATATATATATATATATATATATATATATATATATATATATATATATGTATGTATGTATGTATGTATAAATACAATGGAATATGAATTATCGCCACATACACTGCGACATTTTTTATATTCACAAATATCCCACCACAAATATCGTTTAATATCCACTTTGCAATACCTCGGGAATAACCTTCACCCAAGGGGATATATATCCGAATTCGAATCCCACTAGTGCTTCGTCACTAGTGGATTCGAACCGCTGCCTGGTTTAGAAACAACGATGTACAGTGACTTTTGACCACTGAGCCATCTCTTGAACGTCATATCTACCCTGGTTTTCCTTCACGAAACATACAATTTCTTCATTTCTTCATTCCACCGCACTTTCCATACATTATTCCTTCCTTCCTTCCTAAAACCAGTCGTTCTCGGCTATCGCTGACTCCATTCCAGAAGTTTACGGACAATTCCCAAACTCCCTCAACTATACTGGGTATTTAACTGAAACCCCCGTTTTTCGTCCGTTTTCTTCTTGTATATTCTCCTCTCCTCAAACTCTCCGCTCTTAATTAACCCTACAGCTTCATTTTCACCCTTTCTTGCCAACTTAAACTTTCATCTACCAGAACGTTTGCTTTGACAGAATAATGATCTGATAAACTTCTAATTCCCCTTCTTCTCATCGTTACAGCCACCTTCTCTGTCTATCAAAGTCACTATATATCTCTCGCAAGCATATTTTTACATATTCTTTCCTTAAGAACCATTTATTTCCGACAATGATGCCCCTTTCCAGATGCATATCACAAGACACACCATTCTCATTTACTCAGGGAGTTGCATATTTATCGCCCCATTGCCGTCTCTTATTCTGCCAACTTTGCATTTAAGTCGCCTAGCACGGCTTTCATACACTGGCGTTTTCAACGCAACTCGTCTAATGAGAAAATAAAAGACACAAAACCTATTATAGTGTGTGTAAAGGTATGAGAATAGCAGTGCAATTTTCTTTTCTGGACAAAACAGTTAGGAGATAAGCAATGTTTTATATGAGGCCTGATTGGTTGATACATGGCTATCTCTTCTGAAGTAGGTCCAGTTTAATTTGGGTTGAGAAAAATAGCTTAATTTGCTTTTCGGTTTTGTGCAGCTCGACATTTAAACAACAGCTAACAAATATAGAAACCTCTAATGTAATGCAGGAAATTAGTTCAAACCCTGTTTATTTTTAATGCTGTATTATACTTGTAATTTCCCCCCATAATTCACGGCATCCTGTTAACCGTATTGCCATAAAATTTGACTACTGTAACTCAGGATAACTTATTTCGACTGGTTTACTATAATATGATAACAGTTATGCCTCCTTATCACTATTGTACTTCATTATAATTGATTTGTGTACTTTTAGCACATTTCAGCTATTGTACTGAGTTGCTTTTTGCTGTGTACTAACGTCTTTGCCTATTTATAGTTTATTCCATTAGGTTCATTACTTCCATTGATATCGAGCAGTGAACTTTTTATGTACTTCATTATGATCGGAAGTATGTTATACAGTATGTTTCTATGTAAATTGCTCTTTATTCGTTAGTGTTACCAGGGCACTTCGAAATTTTTTTACATAATAGTTTTGTCTGTTGTACAATTTCTCAAAGAAATTTGAGGTACTGAGGGTCGCTAGTTTCTTCAAAATCGAAAATCCACTAATAACTCTTGCCCTCCCACGACTTTAATTTATAATATTGAGTACTGTTGGCTACAAGCCTTTCAAGCCCTCAAAGCAAACAGCTGATTATTCACCAGATTATGAGATATATAGCATTATACAGTACACCGTGTATAATGTATATACTGTATGGTATCAGCAAAAGAGAGAGGAGGATGTGACCAATACTGTTGCGATACATACATTATTTTTCACATTGTGTACCGTACGAATAAAAAGTTATTAGATCTTAAAAATATTCTACCAACTGCAAATCATTCTAACTTTTTAAAAGGCCACTTGCCTTATGCATATGTAAGATTAGGTTGATACCTGCTTCCACTCTCCAAAACACCTTTCACGTGATGACTCGGCAATCCTGAATGATGATATGTTGAAACGAATGTATGATACACTTCTTGCTATATAGTTATTAGATTTACACAATCAAGACGACAAACAAACGATCACCCACACACAGCAACCTAATTGTCATTAGCTCTGTGCAAAAGGGAGAGTGGCTGATCTTTGTAACTCTTGGGATGCCGGTGTGATAGTAGAGTTGCGGGTGGATTTGTGGGGGGCGGTGGGGAAAGGGGGGGGGGGGAAGGGGGTGGGGGGGGGCGAATAAAGACTGGATTTTGTCTTCATCAGGAAATACTTTGGGATTTCTTTTTGGCCTTTTCCGCTTTTTCGAATCTAAGAATATTATTTTACACGGTAACACACCTCATGCGGTGCACTGTAGGCATTACTTAAGGTTCTTTGCAGCGTGCCTTCGCCCGCTAGCTGCAACCACTTTCGTGCCTTTTACTATACTTCCTTTCATATTCTCTTTCTTCATCTTACTTTCCACCCTCTCCTGACACTTGATTCATAGTGCATCTGCGAGCTTTTCCTCCTGTTACACCTTTCAAACCTTTGACTGTCAATTTCCATTCCAGCGCTGAATGGCCTCATAGGTCCCAGTGCTTGCTTTGGCCTAAATTCCTTATTCAACTCAACTGCATGGTAACACTGATTTTTTTGTCCTCAGCTTCGCCACAGCACCGTGAACCCATGCAAGCTTTCTCTGATAATGTACTGATTAAGTTTTCTTGGTCTTGGTTTTGCAATTAATCATGTCTAAAAAAATAAAATACGACAAGATAAAAAAGATATTTCTTTTGTTGTAGCATTTCCGTCCATATTTAGTGATCACCCTTTTATTATTTTAGACATGATTATTGTAAGAAAAACCTGGTGTGTTTCAAAAAATATGTTGCACTTTTTAGAGCATTTTGATAAAAGATTTAAAAAAAAATCTAATTTTTCACATAGTTAAATTAACGCATAACTGAATGGGAATCTCATTAACTGGTCCGTTTCTGCATATTCACCTTTCTCCTCATCTATCCTGTTCTTCGGTTTTTTTATATATATTTAAATGTAATTAAACCTCTCACATCAATAAAAAAATTTAATTTCAGGTTATTTGAACTAATTCAGCCAGTTTTTTTTTTTATTATTTCTGGTTATTTTAACCGTGTTATCGGAAAAATTACCTATACTCTGCTTTTTTCCATCTGTCCATCCGCCTGTGGTATTTGCGCATGGTAACGCTGCGTCCCGGGCTTTAAATAATATCCTATTTTGAATATTAACGGTGTAATTCGTATACAGTGAATTCTTAAAACACTTTTCAGTTGAAAATGTACACCCAGATATCCATTTAGTTAACTAAAACTTATGTGACACATAGCGTAACTATTTAAAGCCCGGGACGCAGTGTTACCATGCGAAAACATTGCAGGTGGATGGACAGATGAAAAAAAAAAAACAGAGTATAGTTCATGTTGTTAAATCCATTTTTGCAAAGTTATGTGTCTGGTTATTTTCTTCTTCAGCCCTTTTCATAAAACTTTATTGGTCTTATTCATCTCGATTTGGAATATTAGATGCAGTTTCTGTGGCCTCCTTCTTTAGCAGTTTTAAATGATGCCTGATAAATTTGCCATCACAGCCTCTCTTCATCCTCTCTATCTCTGCTACAACGTTATTCTTCTCACCTTCTCCATAGGAATTGTTTTGTCCACTAATCTAACGAGTTCAAGTAAGTAACACCTTTCCCTTTCAGCTGGTGTCATAAAGTACTGCGCCAGTCTACTTATTCTCGCATTTTCCCTGTGTGAACCAGCTATTCTCTAATTGCGTTCTTTACAGGCTGTTTCTTCCCTTCTACAATCTGCTGAGTCCTGCATGACGTTTAACCATCCTGCCTTCAAGAGCTAGGCCCAGACGCTTTGGGTTGGGGGTGGTGGTTGAGATGGTTGGGAGGGGCCGAAGTGCATTCCACTCTGTCCGCCCCCCCCCCCCCGCCCCCCCCCCCCCCGCCCAACCCCCCCCCCCCCCCCCCCCCACTTTTTTTGGTTTTTCCCTCTCGGTTTAAGGAGGCCTTTTGTCTAGTGCAGAGCATTGAATTTTCGGTCATATTATAAGAATTAGATACATTAATACACTGTATTCTGACTTCTTGATTTTCACGTATTGGGACTAAGTTTTTTTGTTTCAGTTACTAATACATTTCCATTATACTGTATAATTGTACTGTCAGTTTTGTGGGTAAGATTGGAGTTGAAAAAAAAAAAAAAAAGAAAAGGAAATGTGTAAAACGGCGTGTAACTCGCGTAGAGGTTTGCATTTCGACGGCCGTTTGGTAAATGGTCTCTCGGTATTAAACACACCCAAGGTCCTTCAAATATATTTAGAGTATATTTAAAGGACCTTGATTACGCTTGTCATACTACTGAACTGCATTCCGGCTATCATATTGTTTCAGCGTATTTCACTTGTTGCAGTTTAATGCATTTCGGCTATAATATCGGTGTCAATTACCCAGATGTTGTGACGCCAGATTTAATAGACTCACGGCTATAATAGTTCTTTTTTTCTGCTGTTGGATTGCAAAGTATTTTGGCTGTGATGCCTTGATATATTTTCAATGATATTCCAGTTTATTTCACATGTACAACAATTTTATTTCTGTGAGTGGAATGAGGTTTGACTGAGAAGTGTGGAAACTGAACTAGAGTAGACAATAATGATAATTTTACTGCATATGATTTTGAAGTAAAAAGGAAAAAATTCTTGTTAATGTTAAGGTTATTTCAAGATAGAAATATATTTCATTCTGACAGGTGTTCTTCCGATATATTTTGACGATGCACTACAGTATATTTAGACCAGTTTCCTTTGTTGTATTTCACCTCCCATAACTGCGTTTAGTGTTTAAATTATTTTACTATAATAAACTTCAACTAAAACTTCTACATATCTGTAAGGACTTAAGCTGAACACCTGTAATTCGGAATATAATAGTTGTTCTATTGTATTTTAACATCTTTGCAAAGACTAGCACGCGTATGACCAGAACTAGGAATTAAGTAACTGATTCTGAACAGTGTCTTCGTAGATCACCTATCCAAGTACGGTCAATGTAATTAGATGTTAATGGAAATATGGTTACTGAAATATCTGAAAGTGATAGCCTGGATAGTGTGTTTCAGTTAAGTTCAGATTACGAGGAGAGAAAATAACGCCTAACGCAATCAATATTAGCAAACGAACTTTGTGGCGCGCCCTATGATGTGCTGGAACCCGGTGCTACCCTTCATTCTCCCCTAACATCCCGATACCCCCTTTGCCCCGCCCAACCTGGGGCGGACAAGCAAGAGAGATACACTCGGATCTTATTATTATAAATGTTCATTTATTTATTGAAATACAGAAGTTCACTAATTAGGATTATCTATCATTATAAATGTCCTGCTACATTTGAAGATGGTGTTAGAAAGGTAGGAAAGCGCTGTAAATTTCTCTTCCAGAACAAGAAACTACATTGATGGGAATTAAATAAAAAAATTGGTAGCAGTAGTTATATTACTACGGTTTTAGGTATTAGTAACGCTCAGCAGGAAAACATATGCTCTTTATATGCAGATGATGGTGAAAAAAAACTTAGAAAACTTTGCTGATACAGCTTCCAGGGGAAGAAAAACCATCCGAGCATAAATAAAAAAAAATTACATACACACCACTGCATCATACCACAACAGCAGTAATATATTAATTATATTAATCAGCTCTTTCGATGAGAGGATGAAAGGTTTAACTACAAGACATTTGCAACACTGAAGAGTTACAAGGAGTTACAAGGATTAGGACGTCTGAAAGACTTATTAGTCCATCCGAGGAGACACCGTGTGCTCACTAATCTTTAAGAGTAGGTTCCACTGTTCATTCACAGTGTTCTAATGATTTTATCTAGCTCTCTTTTAAACTCTTTCACACTGTTACTATTTACAACTTCTGTGTGGCAGTTTATTCCATGTGTCACATATCTTGTAAGTGAAGAAGTTCCCACAATGTGATGTGTTGTATCTCTTCAGCTCTAGTTTCCACCAGGTTACATTGTTCTCGAAGAGTTTCAAAGTTTTATCCAGGTAATTTTTAGTTTTCTGTAAAAGAAAGCTAGTGAGATGGCTTTGTCTGTCCGTCCGCAAATTTTCTGTCCTCACTTTTTTCTGTCCGCCCTCAGATCTTAAAAACTGCTGAGGCTAGAGGGCTGCAAATTGGTAAGTTGATCTTCCACCCTCCAACCATCAAACATACCAAATTGCAGCCCTCTGGCCTCAGTAGTTTTAGGTTATTTAGAATTAACGTTAGCCATAATCGTGCGTCTGGCAACGCTATAGAACAAGCTACCACCGGACTGCATATTCCTGAACTGTAACCAAGTACCGACCCTTGCCTGAAAAAGCGGGACGCCATAACTTAAAAACTAACCATGCAATCTTCTTGAAGATAATCTCAGTATGTTTCCCACACCCAAATTACAGGTAATACTCCATCTTGAACTAACAGAACCCAACCTAGGGGCATAGCAAAAAAACCGGGCTGCAATACTAGTATACATCTCAGGAATCTCCCACCGGGCCGCGACTCATACAGCATTATACCTTGACCATCGATTATACGATGTACAGAAAACTTGATTGCGCCAGAGAAACTTTGGCGCATTTTTTACTTGTTTATATATTTCTGAAATTGCCGCAATTCCACAAAGGAAATAAATGATTTACTGGTGCGAGAGCAGAGCGGAATTGCATCCCATCTTTTCCTGAGTGTTTAATGATCTGTTTCAAGATGAACATCTCGTTTTGGACTGAAGAGAGTGAAAACGACGCCGACCGTTGGATTCTGAAGTTAACTCCCAGTTTGAAGCGACTTCAAAGAAACTTCTAAGTTAAATGAATTAATATTTTAGCACGATGTTCACTCATGCAACAGCAAGCCTTTTTATTTATTTATTTATTTTTTTTTTTAGAAATGTTTATTTAAAGCTCCGTACATAACTGACATTTCCTTTTTTGTATCTAAAAAATGTCAACTGTCTCCAGTGACTCCCGCGGCCTACGCACTACGAGAAAACCCTGTGAACTTTCCAATAATAACTTGAAGCCACCAAATCGCCGGAGCACAAATAGCTACAACAACGAAAGGAGAAATAGAAAAGAAAACAGCGTTTCGTAAATCGTTAAGGCGTGCTAATCCCCTGGCTAAGCGCTTACCTAAAAATCGGAAACCTGGGCCTTATGCATCCTATTACGTCACGTTGCGAAGGAAGCCTGAGTTGTGGCGTCCCTGTGGAGTACGTCATAGGTACCAGACAAATGTAAATAGCGAACGTCCAGAGTTACCATGTTATGTATGAACTGTTACGAAGATGTGATATATTCACGTATACTTTTTGTATATATAATCATTGCATGGAATTTATATTCATATATATATATATATATATATATATATATATATATATATATATATATATATATTGCTTGAAAAAATCACAGTAGATGCACGTGACTTCATTAAATAAGCGAATACCACAGAAAAATGATAGTCAGAAATCCAAGCGCTTTCGTCGTCTTTACTAAGACATTGTCAAGGAAAGTTCCTTGACAATGTCTTAGTACAGACAAAAGCTTATTATGTACTTATATATGTATACATAATATACATATATAATATATATTATAGATATGTAATATATATGATATATATATATATATATATATATATATATATATATATATATATATATCTATGTTTGTATGTATATGTATATATATATATATATATATATATATATATATATATATATATATATATATATATATATATGTGTGTGTGTGTGTGTGTGTGTGTGGGTGTATAACTAAATCACGAAAGTTAGGAACGTGATAAATCCATAAATAAAGATATATGCCACGAAGGAAAATAAACAACGGAGTATCCGCGAGACATTTCGTTTAGTAAAGGACGTTTGAACGTCGAAAAGTCTCGCGGATACTCCATTGTTTATTTTCCTTCGTGGCATGTATATTTATATATTTATATATATATATATACATATATATATATATATATATATATATATATATATAGTATATATATATATATTTATATTTAACCACAAATATCGTTTAATATCCAGTTCGCTCTACCTCGGAAGTAATACTCAAGGGGAATTATAACTGATAGTTACTTCGTCATAATGTGTGTATGTGTGTAAAGCCTATTCCTTGCTGTGTGTGCATATTGTATATAGTACATATTGTAGGTATAGTGAATTAGATATTGAGCAACACTCAGGGCTCCATGTTTCTGAATATAAAAAAGACACGAATTTTCATATATATATATATGTACATATATAAATATATATATATATATATATATATATATATATATATATATATATATATATATATATATATATATATCATCATATATAAATTATATATATATATATATATATATATATATATATATATATATATGTATGTATGTGTGTGTGTGTACACATACGTACTGTATAGTATATATGCATATATATGCACTATATATATATGTGTGTGTGTGTGTGGGAAACACCTGGACCCCTATTACCACGAAGGGTTCCCCTCCCCCCTTACTACTGAAGGTGCCTTGTGGTCCCCAAATTGTGTGGAGCCTGTCTATACCCATAGAAACACTTCTACATAGATGTGGTAAAAAATGAGGGGGTATGAAAAGAGGGACTATGACCCCCTTAGAAACGGCCCTCGAAATTCGGATTTTGACTAAAACCTTCCTGGGCTGGATGGGAGTCTATTTAGAAAATTTGGTAGCCCTAGCTTTCATAGTCTGGGCGTGCATTGCGATCAAACAAACAAACAAACAGACAGACAGATATAGCCTTTTACATATAAGAGATTATGGGCATGAATTTTCGGTACATTGTACTTTCGTGGTTCTGTATCTCAGAGGTCTCAATTGTTTCATGCGAACTATATTCATGAGAACTTGCTCCCTACTAAATTGTAAGTTTATAACTCAATAGACGCTGGGAATTTCTTTCATCCTCATTCGGTGCACTGTAGGCATTACTAGAACGTTCTTTGCAGCATCCCTTCGTCCCCAAACTGCTACACCTTTCATTCCTTCTACTGTATCTCCGCTAATCCTCGTTTCCTTCCATCTGACTTTCTACTCTCCTCTAACAATTGATTCATAGTGCAACTATGAGGTTTTCCTCCTGTTACACCATTCAGACATTTCCGCTGTCAGTTTCCGTTTCAGCGCTGAATGACCTCATAGGTCCCAGCACTTGGCTTTTGATTGAAATTCTATTTTCTATTCTAGTATGTTTCTGTCACTCCAGCAATGGCCAGTTCTTCTGACTGTGTTGAGAGTTTGGTGGGTTCTCCAGAACATGAAAATGATTAGTTGAATGATTCTGTGAGCTTAGTCTGCTGTTGATATACTATGGGTTGGCAGGCTGTCATATAATTAATATATATATATATATATATATATATATATATATATATATATATATATATGATATACATATATAGATAGATTAATAGACCATATATTATCTAGTAGATACATATATCTATATTATAAATAAAGATAAGATATAATATCGATAAGAAGATATATAGAGAGATAGTATATAATGGTTTATTAATCTGATTTATGTATATAGAATAAATATTATAGTAGACTAGAGATAATATAATATTGATATAATATATACAGATAAAATAGATATATATAGATATATATATATATAGTAATATATAATAATATATATATATTATTATATAATATATAATATATATATATATAGATATATAATAATACGTATATATATATATAGATATATATATATAATATATATATATATATATATATAACTTCATACCTGCAATCTTGTTAGCAAACGGTCCTATTAAGTTTCCGCTGTCATATTGTATTGATTTTTAATTTTTACTTCTGTTGTAATTGAAAATTTTCTAACATGAATCTGTGTCGAGTACAAGTTTGATTGTTTTACCTTTCTTGACGAAATATAGTTTTCACATCGGTAATTTGATAAGCAAGTATAAAAAAGGTAGTTTTTATTACAACTATCTCTTTTTTTTTTTTTTTTAAATATAGATATGCAAGGGAGATTCGTTTATAAATATTTTTGAGCAAATCGGGTCGATCCGATTAGCCGTTCGATATGTGCTTTCCTTTGACATCGTGGAGTGAACACTTCCTTCCTATTTGGTTGCTTCTGATTCTGTCTTGGAAGATTTGGAGTCATCGTCCTTTGGTTCGTGGACGCAGAACCAAGGCCATGCCTCCTGGAGGGCCAGACGGAACTTGGGATGCGAAATGGCGAACATTATAGGGTTGTAGACTGATGACCGCTTGGCGATCAGGCCTGGCAGGGCTGACACCAGGGGAGTCAGGTCTTCCTGGTTTCCGTAGAGGCCCTGTGGACATCAATACATTTTTATGTATAAGTAAATCATTGCACAACATGATAAGACAGTAATTAGCTACCTTATTTTATGGTGGATTATAGGAAACTGTCAATTGAATGAATATCGTTATATGTTGTTAATCCTATGGGCACAAAGGTTTCATAGTTTTATGAAAAAATACACAACATGATAATACAGTTATTAGCTGCCTTATTTTATGAGGGATTACAATAAACTCTTAATTGGATACTTTATGCCACTATTATGATGGCATTTGATCTACAAGGTTCTTAGATAAACTAGTTAAATGAACATCGTTACATGTCATTTATCCTGTTGGCACAAAGGTTTCATAACTTTATGTAAAATCTGTATGCTACTGTTGCTGCTATTTGTTGAGCTTAATGGTTAAGAGTTTTTTCGAGTAAAGGATTTCTTACATAGTGAAGGTGCCATAGAAGCCTACAATAGATGGACAAGTGTTCCATCAGCAAATGAGGCGTAATTCAATATTCGTACATATGTTGTAAAAAATGAATATGCCGAAAGTGACTTACCTTCATAACAACATATGCGTAAGGGGTCCAGGTGAGGAGCCACAAGAAGACATTGGCGACGGCAACTTTGGCGATTCTGACCTCGGCGCTCTGCTTGTTGGCGTCGGCATTTGAACGAAACAAGTTCTCGACGTTCATTTTCTTAGCCTGGGCTCGGAGAAGCTTTTTTCGTGAGCACGAATTGCGTTGACAATCTGGACATAGACGAAGATGATGATGCTGACTGGGATGCAGTAGTCAAGAAGATGAAGAGGAAAAGGCCGAAGGATTTCTTATTCCAGTCCTGAGTGATGTAATCAAAGCTGCATGAAGTGAGGATTCCCTCTGGAATGTAAGCATTCCAGCCGAAGAAGGGCCAGATGGAAACGGCGATGGCATAGGCCCAGCACAGGAGGATGAGGAAGAAGGCCTTTCCAGATGTCATGTGGCCGCCATCAAAAGCCTTTACGATGACACAGTAGCGATCGTAGCCAATGGCCACCAGTGTTAACAAAGAGCAAAGGCCAAACACAGAACCAGTAAAAGCGTGGAGTTGGCAAGCAAACGGTCCAAGGGTCCAGTACCCACCACCCAAACAGTTCATGACAAACATGGGGAACTGGCTTGCCATCATCATGAAGTCGCTGAATGAAAGGTTGACGACAAACATGTTGGCGGGAGATCGGAGACTCTTTTTCGTCA
>NC_087216.1:563605-617000 GCF_015104395.2 Macrobrachium nipponense
GACCTTACCTGATGGACATATACTAACTGAAAAGGAGAATAACCCAACGATGAATGTACGCTATCACGAACGGCAAATAGCAACATTGGTATGTAGACATCCCATTCCTTTTCATTTTCACAACAGTACGTGCGAAGCATGGTTTTGAAGGTTCGATGAAATCGTTCGACCACTCCTTGGCTCTGTGGGTGATAAGGAGACGATAAACAATGCTTAATATTCTGACAGGCTAAAAATGAGGTAAACTTTCTAGACGTAAAGTTGGTTCCTTGGTCGGTTTGAAACTTCGGGTTTGGCAAACCTACCAGCGAGAAGAACTTGTTAAGCGCTTCAATTATCTTATCAGCACTCACTGTTCTTAAAGGAATAGCCTCTGGAAATCTGGTAGCACTACACATAATTGTCAGCAAATACTCGTTTACCTTTGCTAGACCTAGGCAGAGGTCCTACACAATCCAAAACCAGTTTCTCAAAGGGTTCTCCTGGAACTTCAATGGGTTGCAATGGCATCACCTTAGGGTCATGTTGAGCTTTACCTACTTTTTGACATAAATCACAATTTTTACAATATTCACTACAATCTTTCCGCATCTTAGGCCAAAAAAAATACCTTAATAATTTTTCATAAGTTTTGTTTATACCTAAATGACCAGAATAACTACAGTCATGGGCATACCTAGAACAAAATTCCTATACTACTTGGAATGACCACTTGTTCTACAACATCATTAACATTTCTACTCTTGAACTTCCTCATTAGGATTCCATCCTTTAAAAAGTAACACTTTCCTTCCTTCTCGATATCATTTATATCAACAAGGGCATTATCTCTTATTACCTTCAAATTATCATCTTCAATTTGAGATTTAACAAATTCTTCCTTATTAACTTTCAGCATTCGCAAAGGAGTACTGACTTTACTTACTTGTAGTGTTTCTGGACTATCTTTAAACAAGTTTTGTAAATCCAAACCGTCGTCATCATTTACCTTTCCTTCGGCACTCTTACTTCTTGTAGTAACTGCACAAAGCAGGAAATAAGTTTGGAAATGTACATTCAACTTCTGTAAATAAATGAAGATTAAAAGGGTTTTTATCTGTCAAAATTGGATTACTGCTACCAAAAACTTTGTCTCCACATACATCATTTCCAAGAAGTTCAACTCTACTCCTGACACTGGGATTTCTCTCACCAAAGAAAGCAATTTTACATATCCCGAAATTAACGGAGTTTCTAACCTTACTTCTACTAATGGAGCTGAAAATTCAGGTCCAAACATACTCCCCAGTATCCTTCCACTGTCATACATATTTCTTATCATTACAGATGTACGCTCCGGTATCTTCTTAAACCACCTTACTTTCCTTTTTTCTTTTTTCAATAAAAAAGGGAGGTTGATAAACCAAACCATTCCTTACCCATAAAAAGGGTCGTCAACAATTCAGTAAACCTTTGGATGGGGTGACTTCTCTTCAGGTAGTCTCACTCCATTTCCTTTTACAATATCCTCAATACAACCAACATTACTAACATTTTGAACATCATTGTTACCTATTTTGTAACCTATATTCTCATCAACATCACATATTATTACTGTCGATGCTATCGTTACAATACCTCTTAACCTGCCTAAGGGGAGAAGCAAACAAACAAGGATCTCTGTCACCACATGCTTGTGGTTGATTCAACAATGCAATGGTATTTTCAGGTTTATGATCATCCTTAAAATGTACAGGTTTATCTTTAACTTTATTTACCACTTGAATTGGACGGTTTATTGTGGTGATGTGGACACTCCTACTGATGTGGTCCCTGGTTTGCCACAACTGAAACATACAAAATCTCTAAAATTTTCGCCTATATTTTGGTAACTAGGTGTAAACTGATCATTTTACACTGTATTATCCCTGCTTTTTTCCTCAAGGCCACTAACACTAGGACCAGAATTATATTGACTTGCCCCTCTACCACCTCTATTAAAGGTGATTTTATTTATAGACTCCACGAGATGATACCTGTGAACTCGTAGTCTTACCTTGTGCCTTGTAATTTTGCTGCTCTTCCCAAACTCTGCTCCTTCCAATTTTAGGAGTGACGTCAGTATTATATAGCTTATGGGTCAATGCATAATTATCAGACAATCTAGTGGCTTCATCCACATTATCTACATCACGTTCATCCAAATATGTTTTAATAAGTGGATTAATACCATCCTTGAACTGCTCAAGCAAAATAAGTTCCTGAAGTTTACCGAAATCACCATTAACTTCTCGGGCATTCATCCACTTATCATACCACAGGCGTTGTTCCCGTGCATACTCCATATGAGTACGACTGTCTCTTTTTATCCAGCTTCTGAACTTCTCTCTATACCTCTCTGGCACCCATTCATAAGCCTTCAAAACTTCAGATTTAACTCTCTCATAATCCTTAGAATCATCTAAAGATAAGGCAGCAAATACTTCCCTAGCCTTTCCTCGAAAGGAGGTTTGAACCAACGTGCTCCATGACGTTCTCGGCCATTCACGCTGTTCTGCCACTTTCTCAAATTGTAAAAAAAAATGCATCCACTTCATTTTCAACAAAAATTGGTACACTTTTTACGCATTGTCTATTCTAAAAGATTTTGGTATTTCTCTGGACTTTTCTTCTACTTCAAATTTCTTCATCTCTAGCTCTATCCTCTTTTGCTCAACTTCAATCTTCTTTTGCTCAACCTCTTTCTCAGCTTCTATCTTCCTAACCTTTTCAGCTCTCTCATTTTCCTAGCTTCTTTAGTTCAGCAGCTTTCTCATTCTCTAATCTAACTATTTGCAAATGAATCTGCATCTGCTCAACACTCATCCCTTCATAAAAAAGTTTGGACTTTTTTGGTTTAACCTTGCGTGACTTGGTTTTTTCACGTACGGCTTTGGCACCTTCCTCTTCACTTGCACTACCCTCTGTATTATTCTCACTTGCGCTTTGCTGGCTATCAGTTTCTTGCCCTTCCCAACTCATTAGTAACAACCCTTCCTTATCAGACAAAATGCCTAAAGTCATTAGCGCCTCACTTACTTTATTTGAGATTTCTTGCTTCCTTGCAGATTCTGATACTTCTACATTATAGTACCTAGTTAGAACAATCCAGTCTATTTTAGTTATACCTTCTAACTTTTCACCACTAGGACTACGTATGAAATCTTTCAAATCAAACATCTTTAATAACCTGCTCAAAATGACAATTTGTCGAAAATTGCATTTTTCCTAACTATACAAACCTGAGGTCCTTTAACAATAGGAAGTAGCTAGCGGCAGCTGGAACGGTCGTAAGCTTCGAACAAGGGGAGAACGGTAGTTAACTGCTTGTCCGATCGTCGCGCGCCGCGCGACTGGGAGGTAAACAAATCACTTTTGCTTTTGGCCCATGCAAAATACGCAGAGTGAGGGGTGGCATGAGGAGGGACTATATGTAAAGGACCTCAGGTTTGTATAGTTAGGAAAAATGCAATTTTCGACAAATTGTCATTTGTTCCGACACGTAATACAAACCCTCGGTCCTTTAACAATAGGAAGACTCACTTCTTGGTGGGAGGAATCTGAGTCTTTTGATGAACAGACTGGTGTTCGTCTATCCCTGGAATGCCTCCCTTGTCGTAAGAGCGTGGGAGGGATCCAAGCCTCTGTCCGATTGATCGGGGTGTGCACCGCAGGATCAATGGTCAGACCTCTGGGCCGAGTACTAAGAGAGAGGCAAGCGTATCTCTTCGTACCAGCATTGTAAGAACCTTTTCCTTTACATGAGCAAATATAAAGTAATGGGTTTGTCTCATGTAGGCATCCACTTTCTCCCCCTTGTTGGAGAAAGTGATGGATATCACTCCTATCTCTAGTTAAAGAGATAGGATGGAGCTCTGTTGAATAGCTTACCTGCATCTGACTCCCTTCCAGCGTGGTAACGACCGTATCCCTCTGCCCACAGGTAGAGGTAGAGAAAGATGGTGAAGAGAAGCCAGTCACTCTCTCATTCGCACATTCATTCTCCCAGTCATACCAGGAATCGATGCTCTGTTCTGCCTGCTCGGGTGCTGGGTAAGCTTACACAACGTGTTGAGCAGCCACCACAGGTCCCAAGGAAAAAAAGTATCCAAGGACTTGTGGGCAATATCCCGAATGGTAGAAGGACGTGAAGGTGGTCTGGTTGGCCCAGACACCTGCCTTCAGGACCTGCGCCACGGAGAAGTTCTTACGGAACGCTAAGGAGGGTCCGATACCTCTGACTTCGTGGGCTCTCGGTCGGAGCGTACGGATGTCGTCGCTACCATCAGCCTCGTACGCTCTCCTGATCACCTCACGTAGCCAGAAAGAAAGCGTTGTTCTTGGAAACTTCTTTCTTGGTAACCCCAGTGCTAACGAAGAGGCGTCGACACTCAGGCCTGAGGTGTCGAGTTCTCTTCAGATAGCGCCGTAGCGCCCTCACAGGACAAAGCAGCATCTCATCCGCATCATTATCGATGAAGTCCAGAAGGGAGGGGATCGTGAAAGACTCGAACCTGTCGTCAGGGATCGACGGATTCTGAGTCTTGGCTACGAAGTTCGGGACGAAATCGAGCGTCACAGATCCCCAGCCTCTGGTGTGTTTAACATCATAAGAAAGACCATGTAGTTCCCCTACTCTCTTCGCCGATGCAGGGCCAGCAAGAATAGGGTCTTGAGGGTCAGATCCCTGTCTGACGACTCTCGGAGTCGAAGGGTCTTCGAGTCAAACTCCTAAGGACGAGAGTCACATCCCACGCAGGGGGCCTGAGTTCCTTGGGTGGGCAAGACCTTTCGAAGCTCCTCATTAGCAAGGATATCTCGAACGAATTCGAGATGTCCAGTCCCCTCAGTTTTAGGACGAGAGCCAGGGCGGCTCTATATCCTTTAACTGTGGGTACTGAGAGGAGCTTCTCTCGGCGAAGAAACACGAGGAAATCCGCTACCTGCTGAAGAGTGGCTCTGAGAGGAGACAGACCCTGTCTACGACACCAACCACAGAAGACGGCCCACTTCCCCTGGTACACAGCTGCAGAGGACTGTCGGACATGTCCAGCCATCTCTGTTGCTGCGCTACGAGAAAAGCCTCTCGTTCGCAAGAGATGGTGGATAACAGCCAGCCGTGTTTGAAGTTGAAGGGACTGGACTGCTTGGTGGTACCGCTCTACGTGTGGCTGGGCTAGAAGGTTGTGCCAACTGGGTAGCTCTCTCGGTGCGTCCGCAAGAAGAGCCAGCAGGTCCGGATACCAAACGGCTTGAGGCCGTTTGGGAGCCACCAGGATCATTCTGAGATTGGGAGTGACCAGCGCTCGACTGATCACTTTCCGAATCAGACAGAAGGGAGGAAAGGCGTAAGCGAAGAGGTTGTCCCAAGGGTGTTGGAGAGCGTCCTCTGCAGCTGCCCATGGGTCCGGCACGGCTGAAAAGAAAACCTGAAGTTTTCTGTTGTGCCGGGTGGCGAACAGGTCTACGACCGGTCGCCCCCACAGGTTGAAGAGCCTTTCCGCCACGTCTTGGTGTAGAGACCATTCGGTCCCTATCACCTGATCCCGACGGCTGAGCTTGTCCGCTACTACATTCCTCTTGCCTGGAATGTAGCGTGCTGACAGCTCTATCGAGTGAGTGTGGCCCACTCGTGCACCTGCACCGTCAACTGATGGAGCGGAAGAGACACTAGCCCCCCCTGCTTGTTGACATATGCCACTACTGTGGTGTTGTCGCACATCAACCACTGAGTGTCCCACCAAGCGGTCCTGAAACTCTCGGAGAGCGTTGAACGCCGCCTTGAGTTCCAGGACATTGATGTGAAGGTGCTTTTCGTGATGGTCCCACACACCTGCAGTCAGCAACTCCTCCAGGTGTGCGCCCCATCCCTCGGTCGATGTGTCTGAGAACAGAAGCATCTCCGGGGGGGGGGAGTGCGTATGGGCACTCCTCTTAAGAGGTTCTTGTCGTCGAGCCACCAGGCTAGGTCCTGTCTCACCTTGTCCGTGATAGCCACGGGAAAGTAAGGAGGATCCTTGGCCTGAGACCAACTCTCCATTAGCCTCCACTGGAGAGACCGCAGGTGAAGACGCCCGTGAGGGACGGGACTAACTTCTCGAGTGACGACAGATGGCCAATCACGACTTGCCATTGCTGTGCTGCCTGTTCCTGCCGCGACAGGAACCGGCCGGCTGCCTCCCTGAATTTGCTGATACGCAAGTCTGCGGGAAAGACCTGCCCTGCTACCGTGTCTATCAGCATTCCCAGGTACTTCATCTTCTGCTTGGGTTCGAGATCGGACTTCTCGTAGTTTATCACGATCCCCAGATCGCGACAAAACTTGAGGAGTCGATCTCTGTCCTGTAGCAACTGCGAGCGGGAGCTCGCCAGGACTAGCCAATCGTCGAGATACCTCAGAAGACGTATCCCGTGCGAATGGGCCCAAGCTGACACCAGAGTGAACACTCGCGTGAACACCTGTGGGGCGGTTGAGAGACCGAAACAAAGTGCCCTGAATTGGTACACCGTCCCGTCGAAGAGAAGCGGAGGTACTTTCTGGAGGACTGATGGATGGGTATTTGAAAATACGCGTCCTTCAAGTCCACTGAAAGCATGAAATCGTTCCCCCTGATCGAGTCGAGCACCGAGCGTGCCGACTCCATCGTGAACCGCGTCGTGCGAACGAAGCGGTTCAGGGGAGAGAGGTCTATCACCGGACGCCAGCCCCCCCGGATGTGACGCCTTCTCACTAGGAAGAGGCGGCTGTAAAAGCCCGGTGACTGGTCCTCCACGATTTCTACAGCTCGTTTCGCCAGCAGGGTGGCTTGCTTGATCTCCTGTCGAAGAGCGTTGTCCTTTGCTGATCCCCGGACATAGGTCTGTAGATGGACCGGTTTGGAGATGAGGGGGGGGTGGCCGAGACTCGAAGGGTAGTAGATACCCCTCCCGAAGGACGTCTACTATCCAGTTCTCGGCGCCGTAGCGCTGCCAAGTCGCCCAATGGTTCGCCAGGCACCCCCCCACTTCCGGCAGCAGGTGAGGGGGAACGCCGTCCCTAGCGTTTCCCTCCTCGTTTCGACTTCTTTCCACCACCTCCTCGGGGAAAGGAGGGTTGGGAGGAGGGCTGGTTACGGCCTCCTCTAGCAGAAGTTGAAACAGCAGGAGTCTTCACACGGGGCTTGGACGGTGCAACCGTCTTCGCCGCCGTGGAAGCGCTAGCCAAGCTCTTTGGTTTGGCCGCAGTCGCTCGAGATTGCCCAGTAACCTTCGAGACTGCCTGGTGAACTAAGCGGTCACTGTCGTCAGTGCGCCGCCTTTCCACCGCAGCGTCCACCATCTCTCCAGGAAAGAGAGCTGGGGAACTCCTAAGAGGTCCATTTCGAAGCCCGAGTGCCGCCTCACGCCCGGCCCCCTTGGTCACTCGGGTAAGGACTGCGTCCCTACGACGAAGAACCAAGTTGGCCCACAGGTTAGCAGTCTGATGGGCGAGGTAAGAGATTGCTCTTCCTCCAGACTGGCACAGTCTCCTAAAAGAAGCGTCGTCTTCGAGAGCAGAACTCCCGGAGCCGGCCGCTACTTTGGATATTGTGAGGGACCACAAATCCAACCAGGAAACTGCCTGGAATGCTGCCATAGCGGTAGATTCCAGGGCAAGTGCCTCCTGCTGCGAGAACCATAGGTTCTCCGACAGGAGCTGCTGCAGGACACACTGGAGTCAGCCTCGCTAACTCCGGGTTAACCTGTTTCGGCAGTATCGGGTCTTCCGAAGGCACGTAGAATCGCCTCTGCCGCTGTAGAGGGGGAGGAAGCAGCTTAGAAGACCGTCCGGACTTTAGCGAGTCCTCCCGTCCTGAGACGAGATTCTCTACCTGATCCAGGACTGAGTCCGCAAGCTCTGATCGCGGTAACCCCACCATCATTTTGGGCTCCCTCTTGGGACCCCAAAATGATTCGAGCCGGGACGTGGGCTCTGACGGTGGTAGCGGCGATCCCTCCGCAAGGTCATTATGCAGACGCATCAGCTTAATGACCTCTGCAAAGTTCCTCTGTATCTCAGGAGTTACTGCGTCTTGTGGAGTAGGACCGTCCAGTCCCTCCAGCAAGAGCAGGTCCCGCGATACTCCTCCTTCAGAAGGAGGAACAGCGACAGACCCCTGACGGTCGCCTCCAACTACTTGCGCGTATGTTCTGGCCGGTCCTAAAACCGTGCCTGAGCCATACGGCGTCATAGCCGGGTCACGAGCGGCGCACCTCTCGTGATCGCTCCTCGGTACCTTGCTCCTCCCGGTATAGCCCGAGGAGGTTGAAGGTATGGGAGAGGCAGACCTGACGCTCCCCCCTCGCTCGCTGGCAGGACCAGCGTGCGTGGAGGGCTGCTGCTGATCGTCAACCCGCGGTGACGATCGAGCAGCAGGCCTAGCCTTGCCGCTCGCCTGGGGCGATAGGCTCGGCTGAGAACGTCGAGACCGATCTCTAGCGTCAGGCGAGCTGCCGCTGGTCACCGTCTCCGCCCGGTCCCATCGGGAGCGGCGGACGGGTGACCTGCTAGGCTCTCTGTCGCGTCGAGACCGGCCAGCGTCCTCTCGGCGCGTCGAGCCGCTGGTACCAGCCGTGGCTGGTACCGGCGGCCGCGGGGACTCCTTCCTCGCCTCAACCCGTGGCTGGTCAGCGACCGTCACGTCAGCCCGAGCAGCCAGTTGATCGCTGCGAGAGCGTCCACTGGCCTGGCGAGAGTCGTGTGCACTACTCTCGCCAGTCTTCTGCTCCGTGCCGCTGTCTTGACGGCGAGCGAGCTCGTGCGTCAAAACTTTGGCTGGACGGTCTTCCTTAGAAGAGCGTCCACTCGGTGCTTCTCGCGAACGAGAAGCGGCCGAGACGGAACCTGGTTTAGCGGCAGAACCGCTAGCACCAGGTGAGGACGCACCAGCCGAAGCTGATGCACCTCTGGTCCCCGTCGACTTCTTCTTTGTAGAAGACGCAACGGGCCCCGTTCCCGAAGGAACGGGAGGACCAGCAGAAGAGCTCCCCGACTCGCCTGAGCGAGCCGGGCCCTTAGAAGATCCCGAAGGAGTCTTCTTAGGGGGGGAGGAGGCGGCCCTTCTTCTTCTTCGGCTGTTAGCCTTAGAAGTCGAAGGGGAAGGAGAGGCAGCAGACGACGAAGAAGACGACGAAGACGACGACGACACCTTCTTCCTCTTCCTCTTCTTCTTCGCCAGGCTCCGCAGGACAGACGTCAGGTCTTCCATCCAGGAGGGAGCCGGGGCAGTTGCCGAAGCAACAGGGCCCGACTGCACCTGTCCGGAAAGACCTGAGACTGTGACAGCACCACCAACAGCAGGAACAACAGGAACAGGTCTGGGAACAGCAGGAACGGCAGGCACATGATCTGAAAGGGAATGACCTGAAAGGGAATGGGCAGCAGGGACAGCAACAGGTACGGCAGGCACGGCAGGTACCACAGGAGAGCCAGGCGTCCTGTCGGCAGCTACCGTCATCCTCGGCACTGGCGGCAGGTCCAGGGGGGTACTCTTGGGGCAGCGGAAGTCCGGGGTCGGCAATACAAAGAACCCAGGTGGCGGTGGCACCGTCCTCTTTGGCACGGCAGGAATTGGTCTTTGAATTGCAGTGTGCCCACCGACATCACATGTGGAGTGTACACCAAGTGCGGTGGCATCTCATATGCTGGTGTCGAAATTGTAGTGGTAGTGGTGGTTACCGTACCATGAGTGACCACTGCCGACCCCGCCAACCGCTGAATCAACCCCTGGATGCTAGGCACTCCCTGCAATCCCAGCGACTCCCACACCTGTCCCAGGTCGTCCTTCGCTGATGGCACACCTGCGGAAACGACAGTCGGGTTAGTTAGAGGGGTTCCCTCACGCTTGGGGGGAGAAGAACCCCACCCAGAGCGGACGGAAGACCCCGAATACAACTGGACGTCCGGGTAGCGGGCGCCCTCCTCCACACTCGACGGATCGAGAGAGGAGAAGGACTCCGCTACCCCCCCCGCAGGGGAAGGCGCGAAACGTGGGGGCTGGCCGGGGGGCAGGAAAGAGGACGAAGTGTCCGTTACCAAAGGAGTCACTGGACTTTCCGATGACTTCTTGGGTGGCCTAAGTCTCTTCCTGCCCTCGTACAGAACCCACTGCGCCTCGGACCAATGCATACACATGGCTCGTTGCGGGAGCACTCTCGCCCCCGACAACGAGTACAAACCTCGTGCGGATCAACATCTACAAATGATCTGAATCCGCCGCATCTACGCCCCAACTCTAGGCCCGGAAACACACTACTAACCCGGGCGACCGGGGGGCGCGGCGAAGTCTCCATTTCTTGATCACTCATCATTTAATGAATAAAAGAAATGCAAAGTACTTACAATTACTCTCAATCACACTAGGAAAAGAGGGCATATACTCAAACTCAAAGCAAACGACAAAGCGGGCAGAGCGATGACGAGCACGTCCTATCCACACACGGCCGAAAGCAAAAGTGATTTGTTTACCTCCCAGTCGCGCGGCGCGCGACGATCGGACAAGCAGTTAACTACCGTTCTCCCCTTGTTCGAAGCTTACGACCGTTCCAGCTGCCGCTAGCTACTTCCTATTGTTAAAGGACCGAGGGTTTGTATTACGTGTCGGAACAAATAACACAGCAAGACAAATATAGCACTAACACTATCACAACTCTCCCCCCTCTCTAAAGTACATGGAAGTACTGAAAAGCAATTAACAGTAGGGATACGTCAAGTTATGGTCGAATACGTTCGACATGAAGAAAGCAACAATTAATAAGGATACGTTCGGGTTTCGTTCGATAGAATGAGTAAACAATGAGTATGGATATGTTTGACTTTCGTTCGATAGAATGAGCAAAAACTGAGTAGGGATACGTTCGGGTTTCGTTTGACAGGCCCCCATGTAACATAAAAAAAAAAAATCTCTACGGTAAGGATTTACGAGGAGAATATATCAGGAAACAGTGACAACTCACTATAACTTAAAATGTACTTTAATAACAACTAGTAAGGAAATTAAAGTCACAAACAGAACATTAAACAAATTACGGACGCTTTACACAAAAGCAAAGACTCGCTATACAGCACTTCATCAAGACTACTAATCATTAATCACTGCATTTTACAGTATAATACGCAAGTCACAAAGCTTTACATCAACACAACATATAATTCACTGTAACATCAAAAAGTTAGTGGCAACCAACGTTACATCACACAAGAAAACGTCCAAATGGATAAACAGTACATTACCATATATTCCTCAAAACTTGATACACTATTATAATCACTTGTTTGTTTCAGCTCCAACGAAAATCGTCGTTTTGGGCCTTTATATACCAGACTCACGCTAGACATCCATGGACCAAATATCATTGTTTCGGTACATTATCCTTGGCGACTACCGCCTACGCCAAGCGCTACTGCCATCTGTTGTCTAGTGTACACACTTTTTTTTCTATGCAAATATCAATTTTCAACCTTTTCTGCAATTTTACATTCAATAAATCAATATTCCTTTACAATATATATATGTGTGTGTGTGTGTGTGTGTGTGTGTGCGTGGGTGAATCGTTAATAAAACTCATTAAAAAGATTTTTTATGACAATGGGATAATAACACAGTGATGAAAACGAAAGAATTTAGTTGCAATTAGTTCACACAAGGCAAACATTTTACTCCATTTTCATTCAAATGAGATGTATACATCTTTTATTCATTTTTATAGCATGTTTGGCTAAATCTTTGTTAATTTGTTGACTGCTTTCTTCCCCAAATTTGCTTCTGGTCCTCCGTTTTTCAGAATTAGAAATAGATCGCCCTATTGTTTTTATTCCTTCGTTGAGCGTTCATTTTTAGTATTTGTTGAGAGATAGTTATGGTCCCATCTTGGAGAGGCAGTGTTTTTTCTGGCGATCTCGTGCCAAATACTGATGAAGGGGCTAAGGTCTCTGAATGGGGCCATGGTCATTATTTGGTGACGAAGGAAGGTCCTGAATCCTAGTTGCAAACTCTTCTGCTAACTGTGTTGTAGATTTACTAAGAGCGTTTTGATAAGGGCGACAGACTTCAATTTTTTTCGTTATTTTCCCGGGAACTAACAATTTGTTTCAGCGATTCCAATCGTTCTCAATGCGTCGTTACACCACAAGTTGTTAAGACGGATATCAAGCGCTGAAGATTCTTGACTGAGAATCCTTTTTTCTCAGTTGATGTGGTGTAACGACGCACAAGTTTTAACTGAATGTCCAAGGTCAAGAACAAAGAGGCAGAAATTTAGAAATCTAAACTATACGAACATTGATGCACTGTTTGGAAAGGAAAATAATTTAATTGACCTGTGTCATTTTATATTTGAAGTGTTAAAGATTTATGATGAATAAATGACTGTGAGGTTTAAAAAAATAAACAAATAAGTAAATAAAATAGAGGTTATCTTTTATTTTGGTGTTGATGTTTGAGGGGCTTTTTGTGATGTCTGATTAGTAGCTAGATATTATGTATGAGAATATTTTCCTTTTATTGGCCAAAATGTTTTATAATGTATTGGTGAAATGAGTTATTGTTATAGATTAAAAACCACTGTTTTGTGCAAACTAAATGTTAATATGGTATTACAACATATGTAATGTTTTGTAGACAAAGAATAATGATAATAATAATAATAATAATAATAATAATAATAATAATAATAATAATAATAATAATAATAATAATAATAATAATAATAATAATAATAATATCAGGAGAGGGATCTTCCAGGGCGACTCACTGTCCCTACTACTCTTCGTAGTAGCCATGATTCCCATGACAAAAGTACTACAGAAGATGGATGCCGGGTACCAACTCAAGAAAAGAGGCAACAAAATCAACCATCTGATGTTCATGGACGACATCAAGCTGTATGGTAAGAGCATCAAGGAAATAGATACCCTAATCCAGACTGTAAGGATTGTATCTGGGGACATCAGAATGGAGTTTGGAATAGAAAAATGCGCCTTAGTCAACATACAAAAAGGCAAAGTAACGAGAACTGAAGGGATAAAGCTACCAGATGGGAGCAACATCAAACACATAGATGAGACAGGATACAAATACCTGGGAATAATGGAAGGAGGAGATATAAAACACCAAGAGATGAAGGACACGATCAGGAAAGAATATATGCAGAGACTCAAGGCGATACTCAAGTCAAAACTCAACGCCGGAAATATGATAAAAGCCATAAACACATGGGCAGTGCCAGTAATCAGATACAGCGCAGAAATAGTGGAATGGACGAAGGCAGAACTCCGCAGCATAGATCAGAAAACCAGGAAACAAATGACAATACACAAAGCACTACACCCAAGAGCAAATACGGACAGACTATACATAACACGAAAGGAAGGAGGGAGAGGACTACTAAGTATAGAGGACTGCGTCAACATTGAAAACAGAGCACTGGGGCAATATCTGAAAACCAGTGAAGACGAGTGGCTAAAGAGTGCATGGGAAGAAGGACTAATAAAAGTAGACGAAGACCCAGAAATATACAGAGACAGGAGAAAGACAGAAAGAACAGAGGACTGGCACAACAAACCAATGCACGGACAATACATGAGACAGACTAAAGAACTAGCCAGCGATGACAATTGGCAATGGCTACAGAGGGGAGAGCTAAAGAAGGAAACTGAAGGAATGATAACAGCGGCACAAGATCAGGCCCTAAGAACCAGATATATTCAAAGAACGATAGACGGAAATAACATCTCTCCCATATGTAGGAAGTGCAATACGAAAAATGAAACCATAAACCACATAGCAAGCGAATGCCCGGCACTTGCACAGAACCAGTACAAAAAGAGGCATGATTCAGTGGCAAAAGCCCTCCACTGGAGCCTGTGCAAGAAACATCAGCTACCTTGCAGTAATAAGTGGTACGAGCACCAATCAGAGGGAGTGATAGAAAACGATCAGCCAAAGATCCTCTGGGACTATGGTATCAGAACGGATAGGGTGATACGTGCAAATAGACCTGACAAAGTCAAGAAGAAAGTATCACTCATTGATGTCGCAATACCATGGGACACCAGAGTTGAAGAGAAAGAGAGGGAAAAAAATGGATAAGTATCAAGATCTGAAAATAGAAATAAGAAGAATATGGGATATGCCAGTGGAAAACGTACCCATAATCATAGGAGCACTAGGCACGATCCCAAGATCCCTGAAAAGGAATCTAGAAAAACTAGAGGCTGAAGTAGCTCCAGGACTCATGCAGAAGAGTGTGATCCTAGAAACGGCAAACATAGTAAGAAAAGTGATGGACTCCTAAGGAGGCAGGATGCAACCCGGAACCCCACACTATAAATACCACCCAGTCGAATTGGAGGACTGCGATAGAGCAAAAAAAAAAAAAAATAATAATAATAATAATATAAGGCTTGCTCTGGCTCCGAAGTGTACAAGTGAACTTTGGCTTAAATAAGTTTGGTGTGGGATGACAAGAGTTACATTTTGCCAACGGCAGTTTGATGGAAGAAGCCTTTTGATGTCTTCTTTCTGATAACGAACTAAAGCTACAATATGACGACGACAAGGCAGTTGATATTGGGAACGCAAAGTACGTGTACAAGCGAAGTCTAATTCCTCTATAGTTACTGTATGGCAGGATTTTTACAGAAAATACACTTTCTTGCAATAATTGACTTTTGGTGCAGCATCCGATAGTATTTTGTGATTCTCCGACATTTTTGCAACTGCATGTTCAGTGAACGTGGCATAGAATTCTTTTAAGTCACTTTCCTTGGTGCCGTATTACACCACTGCATTTGCTGAGAAATTGATGATGGCGCCTTTCTTCGTCAAGTATGTCACTGTGGAAACAAATTTTACGGATGGCTTCTGCCACTAAAGAAGAGGAAAACAACAGATGTATATTTCACTTTCCCGTTCTCTGACTCAATTCGAAGTGTAAATTGTTGCTTTAGAACTTTTTCCATACCAAATTGTAAGTTTATAAATCATTTGATGCCGGGAATTTCTGTCTCTCGTGCGGCGCACTGTAGGCATTACCTAGGGTTCTTTGCAGTGCCCCTTCAGCCTCTAGCTGCAGCCCCCTTTCATCTTCTGTTCATTTTCTTTTTATTCCATCTGACTTTTCACACACTCTTAACAATTGATTCATAGAGCAACTGCGAGGATTTCCTCCTATTACACCTTTCAGCCTTTTGTACTGTCAACTTCCGTTTCAGTGCTGAATGACATAGAATTTAGACCCTTGGCCTAAATTCTATGTTCTATTCTAATCTCTTTCTGTCACTCCAGCAAGGACCAGTTGTCTGGACTGAGGTAAGAGTTTGAGCTGCCAAGAACATCAAAACGCTCATTTGTCTGTATATAAATATATATATATATATATATAATATATATATATATATATATATATATATATATATTATATTTACATTGTAAACACACACACACACACACATATAATATATATATATATATATATATATATATATAGATATATCATTACACTTGCTGACCAGCTCAGCACTGCCTGGGAAAATCTCCTCTCTCTGCTCTCTACTCTCTCTCTCTCGCTCTCTCTCTATTCTCTCTCTCTCTTTATTCCTGTAAAACAGTTGCTTCAGTTACATTGCCCAGTACATTTTACCTTTTATATTTCACCAATTCTTACCTCCCATTCCTATCGGAAATGGTACTTAGAGGGTATTGGGTGTGTCTCTGTTCATCCCAACGACCTCAAAAACTATGGTTTAGACACAAATATCGGTCTTTTCGGTTATCTTTATATGTCACCCGATTCTCATCCCTCCTTCCTATCGGGGCTGAACTTGCAATCAAAGGGCATTAGGAGAGTCACTATTTTTCTCAGGGACCTCAAAAACTATGTCATTTTCTATTATTTTTACATGTCACCCTATTCTCAACCTCACTTACAATCGGGGAACTTGAACTTGATAGGCATAGGTAGTGTCACTATTTACCTCAGCGACATCGAAAACTAAGGAATAGACATTAATATCTGTTGCTTTCGGTTATTCTTACATTTCACCCTTTCTCACAAATCAAACTCTTTGGTGCCAGTGATGCCTTACCCGACAGTATTCTTTTTCAGATTGTAAGTCATATCTACTATATCAAGTTTGGTTGAAATTACTCAATGCCTTTCAAAGTGTATGTGGCACATACACATACATGCATACATACATACATACAAACAAACATACATCCATATATATATATATATATATATATCTTAATACCTGTAATCATGTTACCAAGCTGACTTATTAAGTTTCCGTAATCATATAGTATCAATTTTGATTGTTACTTCAGTTTTAATTAGAGAAAACATTAATAGCCGCTTGCTTAAAATATAAGACAAATTGCTCTTGTGTATGATAAATTTTCTGATATGCATCTGTGTCAAGTGCAGTTTGTTTTACCTTAGTATAATATTTTTTCGTTGACGAAATATAGTTTTCACATCGGTAATTTGATAAGCAAGTATAAAAAGGTAGTTTTTATTACAACTATCTCTTTTTTTTTTTTTTTTTAAATATAGATATGCAAGGGAGATTCGTTTGTAAATATTTTTGAGCAAATCGGGTCGATCCGATTAGCCGTTCGATATGTGCTTTCCTTTGACATCGTGGAGTGAACACTTCCTTTCCCTATTTGGGTTGCTTCTGATTCTGTCTTGGAAGATTTGGAGTCATCGTCCTTTGGTTCGTGGACGCAGAACCAAGGCCATGCCTCCTGGAGGGCCAGACGGAACTTGGGATGCGAAATAGCGAACATTATAGGGTTGTAGACTGAGGCCGTCTTGGCGATCAGGCCTGGCAGGGCTGACACTAGGGGAGTCAGGTCTTCCTGGTTTCCGTAGAGACCCTGTGGACATCAATACATTTTTATGTATAAGTAAATCATTGCACAACATGATAAGACAGTAATTAGCTGCCTTATTTTATGACAGATTATAAGAAACTGTCAATTGGATACTTTATGCCACTATTATGATGACATTTGATCTACAAGGTACTTAGATAAATTAGCTGAATGAACATCGTTATATGTTGTTAATCCTATGGATACAAAGGTTTCATAGTTTTATGAAAAAATACACACACCACATGATAATACAGTAATTAGCTACCTTATTTTATGAGGGATTATATACTTTATGCCACTATTCTGATGACATTTGATCTACAAGGTTCTTTGATAAACTAGTTAGATAAACATCGTTACATATCGTTAATCCTATTCATAGCTTTATGTAAAATCTGTATGCTACTATTGCTGCTATTTGTTGAGCTTAATGGTTAAGAGTTTTTTCGAGTATAGGATTTCTTACATAGTGAAGGTGCCATAGAAGCCTACAATAGATGGACAAGTGTTCCATCAGCAAATGAGGCGTAATTCAATATTCGTACATATGTTGTAAAAAATGAATATGCCGAAAGTGACTTACCTTCATAACAACATATGCGTAAGGGGTCCAGGTGAGGAGCCACAAGAAGACATTGGCGACGGCAACTTGGCGATTCTGACCTCGGCGCTCTGCTGTTGGCGTCGGCATTTGAACGCAAGTTCTCGACGTTCATTTTCTTAGCCTGGGCTCGGAGAGCTTTTTCGTGAGCACGAATTCGCGTTGGACTCTTCTGGACATAGACGAAGATGATGATGCGTGACTGGGATGCAGTAGCAGAAGATGAAGAGGAAAAAGGCCGAAGGATTTCTTATTCCAGTCCTGAGTGATGTAATCAAAGCTGCATGAAGTGAGGATTCCCTCTGGAATGTAAGCATTCCAGCCGAAGAAGGGCCAGATGGAAACGGCGATGGCATAGGCCCAGCACAGGAGGATGAGGAAGAAGGCCTTTCCAGATGTCATGTGGCCGCCATCAAAAAGCCTTTACGATGACACAGTAGCGATCGTAGCCAATGGCCACCAGTGTTAACAAAGAGCAAAGGCAAACACAGAACCAGTAAAAGCGTGGAGTTGGCAAGCAAACGGTCCAAGGGTCCAGTACCCACCACCCAAACAGACAGTTCATGACAAACATGGGGAACTGGCTTGCCATCATCGATGAAGTCGCTGAATGAAAGGTTGACGACAAACATGTTGGCGGGAGATCGGAGACTCTTTTTCGTCAAGAAGAGGTACATGACGATACCATTACCAAAGAAAGAGAGAAAACCAAGAATCATGTAAATACCCGCCAGAAGATAATGCCACATTGGGTTGACCGGAGGGAATTTGCTCCAGTGGTCGTGTATCATAGGTCTTACGTTATCTGGAACCAAGTCCATCAGTGAAACTCCTGAAGGGTATCCAAAGTTGTAATCAGATCCCTTGAATGGCAGGAAGCCAGAGACATTGTGGAACTGGGCCATTTTTGATGTGCTCTTCGTAGCGCTGGTGGAGACGGCTAGTTATCGAGACCTGCTTTGCAATATGCGTCAGAGGAGAGAGAAGTTGCTGAGAAGGTCTGGGTGTCGTTGCTGCCCGTCGTTGTCGCCTTGACCAGTCGTTTTCTCCGAAGCGGAGGTAAGCCAAAGTGCGATCCATAGCTCGGCAGCCCCTCTATTTATTGGAAGCATCACCCAATTACGCGCCGGTTACGAAAGACAGGGTTTCTCCAGACTCTCTCCTCGTCTCAAAATAACCGAGGTATGATCAGAGAAATTCGTTGAAGGAAAATATGGTAGATAATCTCCTAAGAAAGAGATAAACTTGTATGGCTTCCGAACCTACTCGACGGTTGTCTTTGTTGGGTATAGAAGCCTAGTGGCTGATTAATTGTGAGGAAAGACGACAATGGAAGAGGTAAAATTTAAAGGTGTTCAGGGTCCGTCTCTGATTGGGAGAGCTACGAATGCTCCCTACATCCTACTGCTTGGGAGCCGATTTATGTTTATGGTTTCTGTGGTTTCAAACATGCCCTATGTATATTTAAGTGTTTCTCCGTCGATTCTGGTTTTATGACATAACGGAGAGTATTGATAAAAGAAACACTTATTCCGAAAGATCTGTTTCGTTTCAATGATACTGATACACGCGCTGCGCAGCAACACACACACATATATATATATATATATATATATATATATATCTGCAAACAGTGCATCAATGTTCGTACAATTTAGATTTCTAAATTTCTGTCTCTTTGATCTTGACCTTGGACATTGTTAAAACTTGTGCGTCGTTACACCACATCAACTGACAAAAAAGGATTCTCATTCAAGAATCTTCAGCGCTTGACATCCGTCTTAACAACTTGTGGTGTAACGACGCATTGAGAACGATTAGAAACGCTAAAACAAACTGTTAGTTCCCGGGAAAATAACGAAAAAAATTGAAGTCTGTCGCCCTTATCAAAACGCTCTCAGTAAATCTGCAACACAGTTAGCAGCAGAGTCTGCAACTAGGATTCAGGACCTTCCTTCGCCACCAAAAAGTGACCATGACCCCCATTCCAAGACCTTACCCCCTTCATCAGTATTTGGCATGAGATCGCCAGTAAAAGAACAGCCTCTTCAAGATGGGACCATAACTATCTCTCAACAAATACGAAAAATGAACGCTCAACGAAGGAATAAAAACAATAGGGCGATCTATTTCTAATTCTGAAAAACGGAAGACCACAAGCAAACTTGGGGAAGACAGCAGTCAACAAATCAACAAAGATTTGGCCAAACATGCTATAAAAATGAATTAAAGATGTACATCTCGTTTTATTGAAAGTGGAGTACAATGTTCGCTTTGTGTGAACTAAATTCAATTAGATTCTTTCATTTTAATCACTATGTTATTATCCCATTGTCATAAAAAAATCTTTTTAATGAGTTTTATTAAAGATTCACTCACACACACACACACACACACACACACATATATATATATATATATATATATATATATATATATATATATATATATATATATATAATATATATATATAATATATATATATATATATATATATATATATATATATATATATATATATATAAATATATCTATATATATATATATTATATATATATATATATATATATATATATACATATACATTTTATATATATATATATATATATATATATTATATTATATTATATATATATATATATAAATATTATAATATTATATTATATATATATATATAATTATATATATATTAATATATATTAATATATATATAATATATATATATATATAAAAATTAATATATATATAATATATATGACTGACAGTGGGCAGACAGCTACACATTCCAACAGGGGTTCCAGCAAGACAACAGCTTACATGATTAGTTTATTAGAGACGTTTCGTGCCCCAAAACATGGCACATCATCAGTCTGAATAAAAATTTATTCTTTTTTAAAAAACAGTAAAAATAAAGTATATATATATATATATATATATATATATATATATATATATATATATATATATATATATATATAATATATATATATATATATATATATATATATATATATATATATTTATATAATATTAAAAACAAATTGCTAACTCCTACCCAAAACAATTTGTTTTTAATATTATTAATAAAATGGTTTCTAATTACGTATCTCCACCCCCTGCTAGTTTCAACGTACCTAAACTTAATATGTACGCATCAATTCCCTTTATCCACACAGATAAACTACGCTTAAATATAAAAAACATTATAGAAAATGAATTAGGTTTCCTAAGACTAACCCTAATCCCTGTAAATCCAAAAAAGATAGGTAGCCTCTTCAATTACAAGGATAAGCTTCAAGATTTTATGTTGTCCAATGTAATCTATAAATATGAATGCCCAAGATGCCTTGGTACTTATATTGGCTCAACACGGAGATTGTTGCAAGTCCGTTATTATAGTCACATGGGACTCAGCTATAGGACGGGATCCAGGATATCGAATCCCGAACTCTCGAGTATTCGAACACATGCCTCAAAATGCAAGATTCCTATGGAAAAAACACATTTTTCTATCCTTACCTCAACAACCCAAGCATCCTTTCTAACAACACTTGAGTCACTTTACATTAAACACCTATCGCCTAATTTAAACAATTACGTCTCTGCCACTCCCCTTTCGTTGGCCTGAAGTGTAGTTTGGTCGGTCCTCACGTTTCTAGTCATTCTGCTCTTGTTCTCTGAACTGATAGGTAGTCTTTTAATACTTATAAGCTTCTTTTAATAATTCATATTTTTGGATTGTTTCTTTTACTTTATTTTACTGTTTTTTAAAAAAGAATAAATTTTTATTCCAGACTGATGATGTGCCAATGTTTTGGGGCACGAAACGTCTCTAATAAACTAATCATGTAAGCTGTTGTCTTGCTGGAACCCCTGTTGGAATATAATATATATATCTATATATATATATATATATATATATATATATATATATATATATATATATATATGTGTGTGTGTGTTTGTATTGGACGTGGGTATTTGTACCCGGAGGTGAAAATGACGCAATGGTACTTGCCCCTGTGGTGGTAACAGCACAATGTTTTTTGAGCCCGGAGATCTGAGCCATGTTTCGACTCTTGGTCTTTCGTAAATTCAGTACGTCTCGACTGTTACATATATATATATTGTAACAAAAAAAAAAATCTCTCTCTACGGTAAGGATTTACGAGGAGAATATATCAGGAAACAGTGACAACTCACTTTAACTTAAAATGTACTTTAATAACAACTAGAAAGGAAATTAAAGTCACAAACAGAACATTAAACAAATTACGGACGCTTTACACAAAAGCAAAGACTCGCTATACAGCACTTCATCAAGACTACTAATCATTAATCACTGCATTTTACAGTATAATACGCAAGTCACAAAGCTTTACATCAACACAACATATAATTCACTGTAACATCAAAAAGTTAGTGGCAACCAACGTTACATCACACAAGAAAACGTCCAAATGGATAAACAGTACATTACCATATATTCCTCAAAACTTGATACACTATTATAATCACTTGTTTGTTTCAGCTCCAACGAAAATCGTCGTTTTGGGCCTTTATATGCCAGACTCACGCTAGACATCCATGGACCAAATATCATTGTTTCGGTACATTATCCTTGGCGACTACCGCCTACGCCAAGCGCTACTGCCATCTGTTGTCTAGTGTACACTTTTTTTTTTCTATGCAAATATCAATTTTCAACCTTTTCTGCAATTTTACATTCAATAAATCAATATTCCTTTACATTCCCCCCCTTTTAACTCAGCGGCTCTCTCCTCAGTCCATTCTGAATTTTCACTCTTACAGTCTTAAACATTAGCTACTTCCATTTAGCAACTGTCGGAGACTGCCACGTCGTTGGTAACAAGCACTTTCCTTTAAATAATCAACAGATCTAGAGAGAGAATCTGCAATGACATTTCTTTGCCTGCTATATGGTGAATATTTAGTTTGAATGGTTGCAAAAATAAAGACCATCTTAAAATTCTCTTATTGTTTGTGCTTACATTTATTAATAAAGGTTAAAGGGTTGATTATCAGTTATATACGTCTATTTCAAAGTTACTGTTTAAGCAAGTTATCTCAAAGTGCATTAAACTCAAAATTAAACTTAAAAGCTTCTTTTTCAACAATACTGTAATTTAACTGGTGGCTATTATACTTCTTTGAAAAGTAAGATACAGGGTGTAAAACACCATTATGTTCCTGTAATAATACACTGCCAGCTCCTACTTCACTGGAGTCTACCTGTAACTTGAATGGTAGATTAAAGTCTGGGGATTTCAGTACTGGCATAGACATTAACATGAGCTTAAGTTTATTGAAGGCATCGTCACATTCCTTTGACCACACAAACTTCACATCCTTTTTCAGCAACTCTGTTAATGGGTAGGCTACATCTGAAAAGTTCTTACAAAATTTTCTGTAATACCCCACTGTTCCCAAAAATTTCATCACTCCACGTTTAGATGTAGGGAGGGTCAAATTCTTTATGACCTCAATATGACAATCAACCAGGTTTCACTTGGCCACTTCCTATTTCATGACCTAAATATTGAACTGTAGTTTTTCCAAATTCACATTTGGCAAGGTTTATCGTAACATTAAATTCTAATAACCTCTTAAAAACATCATATACTTTTTTAATGTGATCTTCCCAGGTTTCTCCAACAATAATAATGTCATCTAAATAAACAAATACACCTTCGAAATCCTTCAAGATATAATCATCTGACGTTGGAATGTCAGAGGTGCATTACATAAACCAAATGGCATTACCTTATAATTATAAAGTCCATGGGGGTGTAACAAATGCAGCAATATCCCTGCTGTTTTTGTCAAACTCATTTGATAGTATCCTTTCAATAAATCAATTTTACTTAAAAAAGGAAACTTTGCTACATTATCAATTATATCTTCTACTCTGGGCATAGGATATGAATCTTTTATAGTTACATTATTTACCTTCGATAGTCTGTACACATTCTTGCACTTCCGTCAGGTTTGTCGACTAGAATACATGGGCTAGCCCATTCACTATGTCTTTCCTGCTAGTCCGTCCGTTTTCAGTAAATAAGCAACTTCGGTCTTTAACTGTTGTTGTTGCCTCGGCGACATTCTGTATGGACGCTGACTTATTGGAGTCTCTTCTCTCAACCTGATTTTATGTTGTACTCCTTTTATCCTTTTAGGATGGTCTGAAAATAGATCTGAAAAGTTTTGAATTAGCACTTAAAATCATGCTGCTGTTCATCAGATAAATGAATACATAACTTCCTCAATTTTTTGCATCATCACTCAAATAATCTGTATTTTTTAATCTAAGTTCAATTTCTTCTTCAACGTCTTTTTCATCATCCTCTTTTGCAATTGACAACACTCCACTGGATTCGTTATACTTCTTTAATTTGTTAATATGGAAAGTTTTAACTTTCCTCCGTCCTGTAGGAAATTGAATTCGATAATTAACATCACTTACTTTTTCCTTCACCGTGCAAGGTCCTATATACTTCTGGTTAAAAACCTTACCAGCTGTAGGGAGATACACTAGAACCTTATCTCCTATGTCGAGTTCACGTTTTGCAGCCTTTTTGTCGTAGTTTCTTTTCATCTCTTCTTTTACTACTTTGAGATTCTCATGTGCTACTTTCCATATTTTCTTTATTTTTTCCTTCATTTCTTGTAACGTGATAGAATCCTTCTCATCTGAAATCAACTGATTCTTTATCACCTCCAGGGATGGGTGACCTTACCTGATGGACATATACTAACTGAAAAGGAGAATAACCAACGATGAATGTACGCTATCACGAACGGCAAATAGCAACATTGGTATGTAGACATCCCATTCCTTTTCATTTTCACAACAGTACGTGCGAAGCATGGTTTTGAAGGTTCGATGAAATCGTTCGACCACTCCTTGGCTCTGTGGGATAAGGAGACGATAAACAATGCTTAATATTCTGACAGGCTAAAAATGAGGTAAACTTTCTAGACGTAAAGTTGGTTCCTTGGTCGGTTTGAACTTCTTTTGGCAAACCTACCAGCGAGAAGAACTTGTTAAGCGCTTCAATTATTTCTTATCAGCACTCACTGTTTCTTAAAGGAATAGCCTCTGGAAATCTGGTAGCCACTACACATAATTGTCAGCAAATACTCGTTACCTTTGCTAGACCTAGGCAGAGGTCCTACACAATCCAAAACCAGTTTCTCAAAGGGTTCTCCTGGAACTTCAATGGGTTGCAATGGCATCACCTTAGGGTCATGTTGAGCTTTACCTACTTTTTGACATAAATCACAATTTTTACAATATTCACTACTATCTTTCCGCATCTTAGGCCAAAAAAAATACCTTAATAATTTTTCATAAGTTTTGTTTATACCTAAATGACCAGAATAACTACAGTCATGGGCAATACCTAGAACAAAATTCCTATAACTACTTGGAATGACCACTTGTTCTACAACATCATTAACATTTCTACTCTTGAACTTCCTCATTAGGATTCCATCCTTTAAAAAGTAACACTTTCCTTCCTTCTCGATATCATTTATATCAACAAGGGCATTATCTCTTATTACCTTCAAATTATCATCTTCAATTTGAGATTTAACAAATTCTTCCTTATTAACTTTCAGCATTCGCAAAGGAGTACTGACTTTACTTACTTGTAGTGTTTCTGGACTATCTTTAAACAAGTTTTGTAAATCCAAACCGTCGTCATCATTTACCTTTCCTTCGGCACTCTTACTTCTTGTAGTAACTGCACAAGCAGGAAATAAGTTTGGAAATGTACATTCAACTTCTGTAATAAATGAAGAATTAAAGGGTTTATCTGTCAAAATTGGATTACTGCTACCAAAAACTTTGTCTCCACATACATCATTTCCAAGAATTAACTCTACTCCTGACACTGGGATTTCTCTCACCAAAGCAATTTTAACATATCCCGAAATTAACGGAGTTTCTAACCTTACTTCTACTAATGGAGCTGAAAATTCAGGTCCAAACATACTCTCCAGTATCCTTCCACTGGTCATACATATTTCTTATCATTACAGACTGTACCGCTCCGGTATCTCTTAACCACCTTACTTTCCTTTTTTCAACAAAAGGGAGGTGTAACCAACCATCTCCCATAAAAGGGTCATACAATTCAGTACCTTTGGATGTGGACTTCTCTTCAGGTAGTCTCACTCCATTTCCTTTTACAATATCCTCAATACAACCAACATTACTAACATTTTGAACATCATTGTTACCTATTTTGTAACCTATATTCTCATCAACATCACATATTATTACTGTCGATGCTATCGTTACAATACCTCTTACCTGGCCTAAGGGGAGAAGCAAACAAACAAGGATCTCTGTCACCACATGCTTGTGGTTGAATCAACAATGCAATGGTATTTTCAGGTTTATGATCATCCTTAAAATGTACAGGTTTATCTTTAACTTTATTTACCACTTGAATTGGACGGTTTATTGTGCGATGTGGACAACTCCTACTGATGTGTCCTGGTTTGCCACAACTGAAACATACAAAATCTCTAAAATTTTCGCCTATATTTTGGTAACTAGGTGTAAACTGATCATTTACACTGTATCCTGCTTTTCCAGCACTAACACTAGGACCAGAATTATATTGACTTGCCCCTCTACCACCTCTATTAAAGGATTTATTATAGACTCCACGAGATGATACCTGTGAACTCAGTATTAGTCTTACCTTGTGCCTTGTAATTTTGCTGCTCTTCCCAAACTCTGCTCCTTCCAATTTTAGGAGTGACGTCAGTATTATATAGCTTATGGGTCAATGCATAATTATCAGACAATCTAGTGGCTTCATCCACATTATCTACATCACGTTCATCCAAATATGTTTTAATAAGTGGATTAATACCATCCTTGAACTGCTCAAGCAAAATAAGTTCCTGAAGTTTACCGAAATCACCATTAACTTCTCGGGCATTCATCCACTTATCATACCACAGGCGTTGTTCCCGTGCATACTCCATATGAGTACGAATGTCTCTTTTTTATCCAGCTTCTGAACTTCTCTCTATACCTCTCTGGCACCCATTCATAAGCCTTCAAAACTTCAGATTTAACTCTCTCATAATCCTTGGAATCATCTAAAGATAAGGCAGCAAATACTTCCCTAGCCTTTCCTCGAAAGGAGGTTTGAACCAACGTGCTCCATGACGTTCTCGGCCATTCACGCTGTTCTGCCACTTTCTCAAATTGTAAAAAAAATGCATCCACTATTTCAACAAAAATTGGTACACTTTTTACTGCATTGTCTATTCTAAAAGATTTTGGTATTTCTCTGGACTTTTCTTCTACTTCAAATTTCTTCATCTCTAGCTCTATCCTCTTTTGCTCAACTTCAATCTTCTTTTGCTCAACCTCTTTCTCAGCTTCTATCTTCCTAACCTTTTCAGCTCTCTCATTTTCTAACTTCTTTAGTTCAACAGCTTTCTCATTCTCTAATCTAACTATTTGCAAATGAATCTGCATCTGCTCAACACTCATCCCTTCATAAAAAAGTTTGGACTTTTTTGGTTTAACCTTGCGTGACTTGGTTTTTTCACGTACGGCTTTGGCACCTTCCTCTTCACTTGCACTACCCTCTGTATTATTCTCACTTGCGCTTTGCTGGCTATCAGTTTCTTGCCCTTCCCAACACTCATTAGTAACAACAACCCTTCCTTATCAGACAAAATGCCTAAAGTCATTAGCGCCTCACTTACTTTATTTGAGATTTCTTGCTTCCTTGCAGATTCTGATACTTCTACATTATAGTACCTAGCTAGAACAATCCAGTCTATTTTAGTTATACCTTCTAACTTTTCACCACTAGGACTACGTAAGAAAACTTTCAAATCAAACATCTTTAATAACCTGCTCAAAATAACACAGCAAGACAAATATAGCACTAACACTATCACAACTCTCCCCCCTCTCTAAAGTACATGGAAGTACTGAAAAGCAATTAACAGTAGGGATACGTCAAGTTATGGTCGAATACGTTCGACATGAAGAAAGCAACAATTAATAAGGATACGTTCGGGTTTCGTTCGATAGAATGAGTAAACAATGAGTATGGATATGTTTGACTTTCGTTCGATAGAATGAGCAAAAACTGAGTAGGGATACGTTCGGGTTTCGTTTGACAGGCCCCCATGTAACATAAAAAAAAAAAAATCTCTCTCTACGGTAAGGATTTACGAGGAGAATATATCAGGAAACAGTGACAACTCACTATAACTTAAAATGTACTTTAATAACAACTAGTAAGGAAATTAAAGTCACAAACAGAACATTAAACAAATTACGGACGCTTTACACAAAAGCAAAGACTCGCTATACAGCACTTCATCAAGACTACTAATCATTAATCACTGCATTTTACAGTATAATACGCAAGTCACAAAGCTTTACATCAACACAACATATAATTCACTGTAACATCAAAAAGTTAGTGGCAACCAACGTTACATCACACAAGAAACGTCCAAATGGATAAAACAGTACATTACCATATATTCCTCAAAACTTGATACACTATTATAATCACTTGTTTGTTTCAGCTCCAACGAAAATCGTCGTTTTGGGCCTTTATATACCAGACTCACGCTAGACATCCATGGACCAAATATCATTGTTTTCGGTACATTATCCTTGGCGACTACCGCCTACGCCAAGCGCTACTGCCATCTGTTGTCTAGTGTACACACTTTTTTTTCTATGCAAATATCAATTTTCAACCTTTTCTGCAATTTTACATTCAATAAATCAATATTCCTTTACAATATATATGTGTGTGTGTGTGTGTGTGTGTGTGTGGGTGGGTGAATCGTTAATAAAACTCATTAAAAACGATTTTTTATGACAATGGGATAATAACACAGTGATGAAAACGAAAGAATTTAGTTGCAATTAGTTCACACAAGGCAAACATTTTACTCCATTTTCATTCAAATGAGATGTATACATCTTTATTCATTTTATAGCATGTTTGGCCAAATCTTTGTTAATTTGTTGACTGCTTTCTTCCCCAAATTTGCTTCTGGTCCTCCGTTTTTCAGAATTAGAAATAGATCGCCCTATTGTTTTTATTCCTTCGTTGAGCGTTCATTTTTAGTATTTGTTGAGAGATAGTTATGGTCCCATCTTGGAGAGGCAGTGTTTTTTTTCTGGCGATCTCGTGCCAAATACTGATGAAGGGGCTAAGGTCTCTGAATGGGGCCATGGTCATTATTTGGTGACGAAGGAAGGTCCTGAATCCTAGTTGCAAACTCTTCTGCTAACTGTGTTATAGATTTACTAAGAGCGTTTTGATAAGGGCGACAGACTTCAATTTTTTTCGTTATTTTCCCGGGAACTAACAATTTGTTTCAGCGATTCCAATCGTTCTCAATGCGTCGTTACACCACAAGTTGTTAAGACGGATATCAAGCGCTGAAGATTCTTGACTGAGAATCCTTTTTTCTCAGTTGATGTGGTGTAACGACGCACAAGTTTTAACTGAATGTCCAAGGTCAAGAACAAACAAAGAGGCAGAAATTTAGAAATCTAAACTATACGAAACATTGATGCACTGTTTGGAAAGGAAAATAATTTAATTGACCTGTGTCATTTTATATTTGAAGTGTTAAAGATTTATGATGAATAAATGACTGTGAGGTTTAAAAAAATAAACAAATAGGTAAATAAAATAGAGGTTATCTTTTATTTTGGTGTTGATGTTTGAGGGGCTTTTTGTGATGTCTGATTAGTAGCTAGATATTATGTATGAGAATATTTTCCTTTTATTGGCCAAAATGTTTTATAATGTATTGGTGAAATGAGTTATTGTTATAGATTAAAAACCACTGTTTTGTGCAAACTAAATGTTAATATGGTATTACAACATATGTAATGTTTTGTAGACAAAGAATAATGATAATAATAATAATTAATAATAATAATAATAATAATAATAATAATAATAATAATAATAATAATAATAATAATAATAATAATAATAATAAGGGATACCAACAGAACAAACTATTCGGAACCAACCAGAAAAGACTATACAGCCAACTAAGAGGGGAAGACAACCACCCAGAAATTCCTGAAGCCGAACCAAGTATGAGACTCTGGGAAAACATATGGAGCAATCCGGTATCACACAACAAACATGCAACATGGTTCCAGGAAGTCAAGGAAGAAGAAACAGGGAGAATAAAACAAAGATTCACAGAGATCACGACAGACACAGTCAGACACCAACTAAAGAAAATGCCAAACTGGAAAGCCCCAGGTCCTGATGAAGTCCATGGATACTGGCTCAAAAACTTCAAGGCCCTACACCCACGAATAGCAGAACGACTCCAGCATTGTATCTCAAATCACCATGCACCCAAATGGATGACCACAGGAAGAACATCCTTAGTACAAAAAGACAAGAGTAAGGGAAATATAGCCAGTAACTACAGGCCTATCACCTGCCTACCAATAATGTGGAAGTTACTAACGGGTATCATCAGTGAAAGGCTATACAATTACCTAGAGGAGACAAACACCATCCCCCACCAACAGAAAGGCTGCAGAAGGAAGTGTAGGGGCACCAAAGACCAGCTCCTGATAGACAAAATGGTAATGAAGAACAGTAGGAGAAGGAAAACCAACCTAAGCATGGCATGGATATACTATAAGAAAGCCTTCGACATAATACCACACACATGGCTAATAGAATGCCTGAAAATATATGGGGCATAGGAAAACACCATCAGCTTCCTCAAAAATACAATGCGCAACTGGAATACAATGCTTACAAGCTCTGGAAAAAGACTAGCAGAGGTTAATATCAGGAGAGGGATCTTCCAGGGCGACTCACTGTCCCCACTACTCTTCGTAGTAGCCATGATTCCCATGGCAAAAGTACTACAGAAGATGGATGCCGGGTACAAACTCAAGAAAAGAGGCAAGAGAATCAACCATCTGATGTTCATGTTCGACATCAAGCTGTATGGTAAGAGCATCAAGGAAATAGATACCCTAATCCACACTGTAAGGATTGTATCTGGGGACATCAGGATGGAGTTTGGAATGATGAAAAATGCGCCTTAGTCAACATACAAAAGGCAAAAGTAACGAGAACTGAAGGGATAAAGCTACCAGATGGGAGCAACATCAAACGCATAGATGAGACAGGATACAAATACCTGGGAATATGGAAGGAGGGGATATAAAACACCAAGAGATGAAGGACACGATCAGGAAAGAATATATGCAGAGACTCAAGGCGATACTCAAGTCAAAACTCAACGTCGGAAATATGATAAAAGCCATAAACACATGGGCAGTGCCAGTAATCAGATACAGCGCAGGAATAGTGGAATGGACGAAGGCAGAACTCCGCAGCATAGATCAGAAAACCAGGAAGCATATGACAGTACACAAAGCACTACACCCAAGAGCAAATACGGACAGACTATACATAACACGAAAGGAAGGAGGGAGAGGCTGCTAGTATAGAGGACTGCGTCAACATCGAAAACAGAGCACTGGGGCAATATCTGAAAACCAGTGAAGACGAGTGGCTAAAGAGTGCATGGGGAGAAGGACTAATAAAAGTAGACGAAGACCCAGGAATATACAGAGACAGGAGAATGACAGACAGAACAGAGGACTGGCACAACAAACCAATGCACGGACAATACATGAGACAGACTAAAGAACTAGCCAGCGATGACACATGACAATGGCTACAGAGGGGAGAGCTAAAGAAGGAAACTGAAGGAATGATAACAGCGGCACAAGATCAGGCCCTAAGAACCAGATATATTCAAAGAACGATAGACGGAAATAACATCTCTCCCATATGTAGGAAGTGCAATACGAAAAATGAAACCATAAACCACATAGCAAGCGAATGCCCGGCACTTGCACAGAACCAGTACAAAAAGAGGCATGATTCAGTGGCAAAAGCCCTCCACTGGAGCCTGTGCAAGAAACATCAGCTACCTTGCAGTAATAAGTGGTACGAGCACCAATCAGAGGGAGTGATAGAAAACGATCAGCCAAAGATCCTCTGGGACTATGGTATCAGAACGGATAGGGTGATACTGCAAATAGACCTTACAAAAAGTCAAGAAGAAAGTATCACTCATTGATGTCGCAATACCTTGGGACACCAGAGTGAAGAGAAAGAGAGGGAAAAAAATGGATAAGTATCAAGATCTGAAAATAGAAATAAGAAGAATATGGGATATGCCAGTGGAAAACGTACCCATAATCATAGGAGCACTAGGCACGATCCCAAGATCCCTGAAAAGGAATCTAGAAAAACTAGAGGCTGAAGTAGCTCCAGGACTCATGCAGAAGAGTGTGATCCTAGAAACGGCAAACATAGTAAGAAAAGTGATGGACTCCTAAGGAGGCAGGATGCAACCCGGAACCCCACACTATAAATACCACCCAGTCGAATTGGAGGACTGCGATAGAGCAAAAAAAAAAAAAAAAAATAATAATAATAATATAAGGCTTGCTCTGGCTCCGAAGTGTACAAGTGAACTTTGGCTTAAATAAGTTTGGTGTGGGATGACAAGAGTTACATTTTGCCAACGGCAGTTTGATGGAAGAAGCCTTTTGATGTCTTCTTTCTGATAACGAACTAAAGCTACAATATGACGACGACAAGGCAGTTGATATTGGGAACGCAAAGTACGTGTACAAGCGAAGTCTAATTCCTCTATAGTTACTGTATGGCAGGATTTTCCAGAAAATACATTTCTTGCAATAATTGACTTTTGGTGCAGCATCCGATAGTATTTTGTGATTCTCCGACATTTTTGCAACTGCATGTTCAGTGAACGTGGCATAGAATTCTTTTAAGTCACTTTCCTTGGTGCCGTATTACACCACTGCATTTGCTGAGAAATTGATGATGGCGCCTTTCTTCGTCAAGTATGTCACTGTGGAAACAAATTTTACGGATGGCTTCTGCCACTAAAGAAGAGGAAAACAACAGATGTATATTTCACTTTCCCGTTCTCTGACTCAATTCGAAGTGTAAATTGTTGCTTTAGAACTTTTTCCATACCAAATTGTAAGTTTATAAATCATTTGATGCCGGGAATTTCTGTCTCTCGTGCGGCGCACTGTAGGCATTACCTAGGTGGTTCTTTGCAGTTGCCCCTTCAAGCCTCTAGCTGCAGCCCCCTTTCTTTCATCTTCTGTTCATTTTCTTTTTTATTCATCTGACTTTTCACACTCTCTTAACAATTGATTCATAGAGCAACTGCGAGGATTTCCTCCTATTACACCTTTCAGCCACCCTTTTGTACCTGTCAAACTTCCGTTTCAGTGCTGAATGAACATAGAATTTAGACCCTTGGCCTAAATTCTATGTTCTATTCTAATCTCTTTCTGTCACTCCCTGCAAGGAACCAGTTTGTCTGGACTGAGGTAAGAGTTTTGAGCTGCCAAGAACATCAAAACGCTCATTTGTCTTTGTGTGTATATATAATATATATATATATATATATATATATATATATATATATATATTTACATTGTAAACACACACACACACACACACACACACACACACACACACATATATATATATATATATATATATATATATATATATATATATATAGGTATACACTTGCTGACCAGGCTCAGCACTGCCTGGGAAAACTCTCTCTCTCTCTCTCTCTCTCTCTCTCTCTCTCTCTTCTCTTATTCCTGTAAAACAGTTGCTTCAGTTACATTGGCCAGTACATTTTACCTTTATATTTCACCAATTCTTACCTCCCATTCCTATCGGAAATGGTTACTTAGAGGATATTGGGTGTGTCTCTGTTCATCCCAACGACCTCAAAAAAACTATGGTTTAGACACAAATATCGGTCTTTTCGGGTTATCTTTATATGTCACCCGATTCTCATCCCTCCTTCCTATCGGGGCTGAACTTGCAATCAAAGGGCATTAGGAGAGTCACTATTTTTCTCAATGGACCTCAAAAACTATGTCATTTTCTATTATTTTTACATGTCACCCTATTCTCAACCTCACTTACAATCGGGGAACTTGAACTTGATAGGCATAGGTAGTGTCACTATTTACCTCAGCGACATCGAAAACTAAGGAATAGACATTAATATCTGTTGCTTTCGGTTATTCTACATTTCACCCTTTCTCACAAATCAAACTCTTTGGTGCCAGTGATGCCTTACCCGACAGTATTCTTTTTCAGATTGTAAGTAATATCTACTATATCAAGTTTGGTTGAAATTACTCAATGCCTTTCAAAGTGTATGTGGCACATACACATACATGCATACATACATACATACAAACAAACATACATCCATATATATATATATATATATATATCATATATATATATATATAATATATATATATTAATCTTAATACCTGTAATCATGTTACCAAGCTGACATTGTTAATTGGTTTTCCGTAATTCATATAGTATCAATCTGATTGTTACTTCAGTTTTAATTAGAGAAAACATAATAGCCGCTTACTTAAAATATAAGACAAATTGCTCTTGTGTATGATAAATTTTCTGATATGCATCTGTGTCAAGTGCGTTTGTTTTACCTTAGTATAATATTTTTTCGTTGACGAAATATAGTTTTCACATCGGTAATTTGATAAGCAAGTATAAAAATAAAAAAGGTAGTTTTTATTACAACTATCTCTTTTTTTTTTTTTTTAAATATAGATATGCAAGGGAGATTCGTTTTTTTTTTTTTTTCTTTGTAAATATTTTTGAGCAAATCGGGTCGATCCGATTAGCCGTTCGATATGTGCTTTCCTTTATTTGACATCGTGGAGTGAACACTTCCTTCCTATTTGGTGCTTCTGATTCTGTCTTGGAAGATTTGGAGTTCATCGTCCTTTGGTTCGTGGACGCAGAACCAAGGCCATGCCTCCTGGAGGGCCAGACGGAACTTGGGATGCGAAATAGCGAACATTATAGGGTTGTAGACTGAGGCCGTCTTGGCGATCAGGCCTGGCAGGGCTGACACTAGGGGAGTCAGGTCTTCCTGGTAGTTTCCGTAGAGACCCTGGTGGACATCAATATATTTTTATGTGTAAAGTAAATCATTGCACACATGATAAGACAGTAATTAGCTGCCTTATTTTATGACAGATTATAAGAAACTGTCAATTGGATACTTATGCCACTATTATGATGACATTTGATCTACAAGGTACTTAGATAAATTAGCTGAATGATCATCGTTATATGTTTGTTAATCCTATGGATACAAAGGTTTCATAGTTTTATGAAAAAATACACACCACATGATAATACAGTAATTAGCTACCTTATTTTATGAGGGATTATATACTTTATGCCACTATTCTGATGACATTTGATCTACAAGGTTCTTTGATAAACTAGTTAGATAACATCGTTACATGTCGTTAATCATATTCATAGCTTTATGTAAAATCTGTATGCTACTATTGCTGCTATTTGTTGAGCTTAATGGTTAAGAGTTTTTTCGAGTATAGGATTTCTTACATAGTGAAGGTGCCATAGAAGCCTACAATAGATGGACAAGTGTTCCATCAGCAAATGAGGCGTAATTCAATATTCGTACATATGTTGAAAAAAAATGAATATGCCGAAAGTGACTTACCTTCATAACAACATATGCGTAAGGGGTCCAGTGAGGAGCCACAAGAAGACATTGGCGACGGCAACTTTGGCGATTCTGACCTCGGCGCTCTGCTTGTTGGCGTCGGCATTTGAACGCAAGTTCTCGACGTTCATTTTCTTCTAGCCTGGGCTCGGAGAGCTTTTTCGTGAGCACGAATTGCGTTGACAATCTGGACATAGACGAAGATGATGATGCTGACTGGGATGCAGTAGCAGAAGATGAAGAGGAAAAGGCCGAAGGATTTCTTATTCCAGTCCTGAGTGATGTAATCAAAGCTGCATGAAGTGAGGATTCCCTCTGGAATGTAAGCATTCCAGCCGAATAAGGGCCAGATGGAAACGGCGATGGCATAGGCCCAGCACAGAGGATGAGGAGAAGGCCTTTCCAGATGTCATGTGGCCGCCATCAAAAGCCTTTACGATGACACAGTAGCGATCGTAGCCAATGGCCACCAGTGTTAACAAAGAGCAAAGGCCAAACACAGAACCAGTAAAGCGGGTGGAGTTGGCAAGCAAACGGTCCAAGGGTCCAGTACCCACCACCCAAACAGTTCATGACAACATGGGGAACTGGCTTGCCATCATCATGAAGTCGCTGAATGAAAGGTTGACGACAAACATGTTGGCGGGAGATCGGAGACTCTTTTTCGTCAAGAAGAGGTACATGACGATACCATTACCAAAGAAAGAGAGAAACCAAGGATCATGTAAATACCCGCCAGAAGATAATGCCACATTGGGTTGACCGGAGGGAATTTGCTCCAGTGGTCGTGTATCATAGGTCTTACGTTATCTGGAACCAAGTCCATCAGTGAAACTCCTGAAGGGTATCCAAAGTCGTAATCAGATCCCTTGAATGGCAGGAAGCCGGAGACATTGTGGAACTGGGCCATTTTTGATGTGCTCTTCGTAGCGCTGGTGGAGACGGCTAGTTATCGAGACCTGCTTTGCAATATGCGTCAGAGGAGAGAGAAGTTGCTGAGAAGGTCTGGGTGTCGTTGCTGCCCGTCGTTGTCGCCTTGACCAGTCGTTTTCTCCGAAGCGGAGGTAAGCCAAAGTGCGATCCGTAGCTCGGCAGCCCCTCTATTTATTGGAAGCATCACCCAATTACGCGCCGGTTACGAAAGACAGGGTTTCTCCAGACTCTCTCCTCGTCTCAAAATTCGTTGAAGGAAAATATGGTAGATAATCTCCTAAGATGGAGATAAACTTGTATGGCTTTCGAACCTACACAAAGGTTGTCTCCTTGGGGATGGAAGCCTATACCCTATCGTTTCCTTGTTGGTGAAAATGGGTAGGGCATCGGCGGTGACCGGCGATGCCAAATCAAATATTCCCACTCCTGTTGTAAGGTATTTGAAGGTAGCATAAGTTATAGAACGCAGATATAATTGGTTTCTGATTTATTTTTTGCCTATTATGAAAAGCCCTCGTTTCTTCTTAAACGTGGAAAAAAAAAATAATAATAAAAATTCCAGCTCTCATAGTTCTTATCTCAGGTGTGAAGTTGACCTCAGGGCAAAAAGAAAAGGAACTCTCTTAATCGTCCTTCATGCTGGGCTGGTACCATTCTTAAGGCAGATTTTTTTTCAGTTCCCAAAATTAATTTACTTATATAAATAAAGAATTGTTACTCAAAAGTTTTGTACATATAACGTTCCGTAATATCATGTATATAATATAGCCTTGACATTCTTGTCTATTATTATTATCACTATATGACATTCATGACCCAAGTAATCATCTATTTGTTTTGACAAACCCTTATGAAGATATAAGAATAGAAAAATGTTATGAATACTCTTAATGGAAAGAAACGAAGGTCTATAATATAATATTATATAGATGATAAATTGAATAGCTGCCGATAATTGCACTTGTATAATTTATGTATATTTATGCCTCTCTCTCTCTCTCTCTCTCTCTCTCTCTCTCTCTCTCTCTCTCTCTCTCTCTCTCTTTATATATATATATATATATATATATATCTGTCATCACATTTCCGTGATTCATATACATATATTGAGCTACAATGTCCTTTAATATCTAATTCGCTCTACCTCGGAATTAATATATTTACATATATGCTTAAACGAAGGGGAATTTTTTCTCGATAATAGACTTGCCTGGACCTGGGCGCGAACCCATGGAGCCTTTCAAATCCAGGAACGTCAGTGAAGCTTTTACCTAATACTACCACCTCTTGCGGTGGTGTAGTAGGTAAAAGCTCACTGACGTTCCTGGATTGAAAGGCTCCATGGGTTCGCGCTCAGGTCCAGGCAAGGTCGATTATCGAGAAAAAAAATTCCCCTTCGGTTATTTTTTTCTCGATAATAGACTTGCCTGGACCTGGGCGCGAACCCATGGAGCCTTTCAAATCCAGGAACGTCAGTGAAGCTTTTACCTACTACACCACCTCTTGCGGTGGTGTAGTAGGTAAAAGCTTCACTGACGTTCCTGGATTTGAAAGGCTCCATGGGTTCGCGCTCAGGTCCAGGCAAGTCGATTATCGAGAAAAAATTCCCCTTCGGTTAAGCATATATGAAAATATATTAATTCCGAGGTAGAGCGAATTAGATATTAAAGGACATTGTAGCTGATATATATATATATATATATATATATATATATATATATATATATATATGTATATATATATATATATATATATATATATATATATATATATATATATATATATATATATAGATATATATATATTATATATATTATATAAAGTATCAACAAGTGGGAGAGCTTCTGCAAGCTTGGAATTTACAAATATACGTAGGTAAATGAACACAAAAACAAGTAAATTAAATGTGCGGAAGTTCAACAGGCCTATAGAAATACAGAGACTTGGAAGAGTGGAAAGATTTTCTAAGGAAATTCTGAGGCACGAGGGATCACCCAGAAGTATATGGCTCCCTGGAGACAATAACAGACCCACGGGTTAAAAGGTGTACAACATAATGGTCGGCCTTTAAAACTCCGGAGAAGACATTTGGCAACGTAGGGACAACCACCGCCATCTGTAGCCATGAGGAACCGATAGAGTATAGTGGCTGACTATTTGTGAGCACGGTCTAGAAAAGGGAAGACAACCACCGTCATCTATCGCCATGAAGGAACCGATAGGGTATAGTGGCTGACTAATTGTGAGCACTGTCTAGAGAAAGGAAAAAACCGCTGTCATCTATCGCCATGAAGGAACCAATAGGGTATAGTGGCTGACTAATTGTGAGCACAGTCTAGAAAAAGGAAAACAACCACCGCCATCTATCGCCATGAAGGAACCGATAGGGTATAGCGGCTGACTAATTGTGAGCACGGTCTAGACAAGGGAAGACAAACACCGCCATCTATCGCCATGAAGGAACCAATAGGGTATAGTGGCTGACTAATTGTGAGCACGGTCTAGACAAAGGAAAACAACTACCGCCATCTATAGCCATGAAGGAACCAATAGGGTATAGTGGCTGACTAATTTTGAGCACGGTCTAGACAAGGGAAGACAACCACCGCCATCTATCGCCATGAAGGAAACGATAGGGTATAGCGGCTGACTAATTGTGAGGCGAGCACAGTCTAGACAAGGGAAGACAACCACCGCCATCTATCGCCATGAAGGAACCAGTAGGGTATAGCGGCTGACTGATTGTGAACACGGTCTAGACAAAGGAAAACAACCACCGCCATCTATCGCCATGAAGGAACCAATAGGGTATATTGGCTGACTAATTGTGAGCACGGTCTAGACAAGAGAAGACAACCACCGCCGTTTATCGCCATGAAGGAACCGATAGGGTATAGCGGCTGAGCACGGTCTAGACAAGGGAAGACAACCACCGCCATCTATCGCCATGAAGGAACCGATAGGGTACAGTGGCTTTCTAATTGTGAGGAAATGCAAGGGGAAGAGACAAGTATATATCGGAAAAACTCAAAGGTGTCCAAGGTCCGTTTCGATAAGGAGAGCTACGACTATTCCCACATCCTACTGCGTAGTAGCAGATTTATATTTATTGTTTCTGTTATTTCAAACATACCCCATGTATATTTAAGTCTTTGTCCGTCGATTCTGGTTTTATGGAAGAGAGTGTTAATAAAAGGCACACTTATTTCGAAAGATTTGTTGCAAGGAGGATATTGATTATACACATTATATATATGTATATGCATATTTATATAAAGTAAAAAATATTATACATAATATATTATATATATACAAGTAATATATATATTATATATATATATATATATATTAAACTTGATCATTTGCATGATTATTCTGTGCTTTAATACAGTTAATAACAGGATATCGTTTAAATAAGATGGTATCAAACTGAGATTTTTTTTTGGTTTCAAGGTTTACCAAACTTTTCAGAATGACTGTCGGTTTAAATCCATCCTTTTTAAATAAGGCCTGTTATTAAATACACACACACACACATACATATATATAATATATACATATATATATATATATATATATATTAATATATATATATATACACGCACACGAATCAGTCTTTTTCTTAATCAGAGTTACGAACAGTTACAGCAAAACAAACAACTATAGAAAACAACTGATTTTACAAGTTTAAAATCAGTTTAAAGTGGAAATGTACATTGAGGATAGAAAAAAGTTATTTCAGTGAAACATAAAATTGCAGAATGCTTGTAAACATTAAAGTTGAAAACACTAATAGCCTAACTGAAATGAATAATCAGTCTGAGAAGAAATTTACAAAGAGCAAAAGAAAAGTATAATTCTTATTTAATTTTTGCCCATTCTCCCATCTCCTTTGCTGTTTTTTTTTATTTTACTACTCTGCGGTATATAACTTACAGGGAATATGTGAAATCGGGGATGTCACGAAATCCCCAGGGAATAAGTGAAATGGCTTAATTCTCTTTGGAACATTTGATCCCCGAGAGCTAGTACTAAACACGGCGAAATAGTTATTCCGTTGCACTCTTTCGCCCTGTTTAGTACTAGCCCTTGGGCGTCAAATGTGTTTCGCTGTGTTTAATAATAGCCCCTTGGTTTTCTTTTGGGGGATCAGATGCATCTCCCAAGGTGCTAGTGCCAAACACTGTGAAACTGTGTAAAAGAATCATTGTTTCGCCTCTTTTAGTACTAGGCTACTCTAGCTCTCAAGGGTCGAATGTTCGTGAGCGAATTGGTCATTTCACATTTTCCCTAGCGTGAAATCCCTGATTTCACGTATTCCCTGTAACAGATATAATTTGGAGTTTGGGATTTTTAGTCTATCGCTTTCCTCCTGAAGTACTAAAGCACTGGCTTTGTGTAACAATCAATCTAGTGGACGCGGAGGACACCTTGCAGCGAACACAGCCATCCTCTCCTGAAGAGAACCCCAGGGGCGCCACCGGACGAAGTTCTCCAGAAACCAGAGAAGGGGCATATACACCAGGAAGGTGAAGAAGATGATGGCGCAGGACAGGAGAGGGACAGGAGGATCCGTCCCGAAGATGACCACCGGTGTGATTGTCCCCAGCAGGAAGGAGTAGATGATGTTACATCGGCTGTGGAATCAGAGTTTGAACAGTTCAAGCGAAGGTGCAATGCATTACTACCCTACGACTATATTCTTGTATTATGATACAATTTGATCTATTTGTTAATTTTTTTCTTCTTTATAAGTGGGGTCTCTTCTTTCTGCATTTCCCGTTACCTCGTCTTTCTTCATCCTAATGAACACCATATTCTTTGGAAGCTTGAATTTCAAGTCAATGGCCCCTTGGGCTTGTTCCATATGAATAAGTTTCATCTTCTGAATAATAATACTAATAATAATAATCAATAATAATAATAATAATAATAATAATAATAATATAATAATATAATAATAATAATAATAATAATAATAATAATAATAATAGTTGGTTAAGATGTGGTGGCGTCCCGTCCCAGTTGTCCTAAAGCATTAGTCGTAGTGAAAAGTAATTTTATATTAAAAGGCAATTGTTGAATTATCATTAACATAAACATGATATTCTGACTTCAGTACTTAATTCAAGACAGAAGATTTGGTGTTGAAACAGCTGCTAGTTTTCTTGTATCATTTATAAGGTAGCTTTGCTATTGGAATAATCAAGATATTAATGAGCATGCAGATAAGAAGTGATCGTAATCATTTCTATGACCAATTAAAACTCTGCCATTACGGTTTGGTTTCATTATCTCAGGATAACAGCTCTCATTTTTATTTTGTTCAGAATTTTATTCTGTAATGAAATGAAATAAAATAAAATTGCATGGGTGACTCTTGAGATCAAAGAATAATCAATGAAGCTTAAGATTATGCCATAGGAAGCGACCTACTGTTACTTACGTACAGTACCTGGAGATGGAGAAATGAAGGTTTATTATTTAATTTAATATACAGCACAGATAACTCTGAGATGAAAATGGCCTATATATTTTCTCGCTTTCTTTCAGCAAGGAAGTCGATTACACAGATATATCAAACTTTAATACTACAAATGAAAAATCATGACCACAAAGTACTCGAAGTGCATTGCCAGTACATGCGTGAATTTAAGTCTGGTAAAAGCACTCCTTTTTATAATGTACGCACTTTTATCACGTTATGGCTGGAAGCAATAGTGTTTTTGTCATACCGCCACCAGCAGTCAATTTTGTTAGCGGAATTTTAAAGCATGGACGTGCATAGGCAACAGGTAAAAAAAGCTTGGGCAGAGTATAGACATAAAAAAAATGAATGCTACATCGTGTACAGACAACAGTGAGCGTAAGGATTATGCAAGCATCCGGAAAATGAAGCTCGTACCATCTGCAAAATGTGAAACTACTTTTATATGACAATTAAGTAAAATTGTGAGAGATGTTGTGGCACAGCTGTTGAAACGGACAAGAGCGAATAAGTTGCTACTGAAAATTGGGGAACGCTTGCATTTTCTCGTAGTTAATTGCCTGAAAATACATAGGCACAGCTTAAGGCATTATCATTCAAGGACGTTTTCTGGGATGTGTATCATCTTGCTGCCAAACTATAATCCTAGTAACGTAGTGTTTAGTACAGTTACTTCATATAAGGAAGCTCAATTTGTTTCATTGTTGCCAGTAGTCTTAATTCATTTTTTAAGATAATTTATATAGAAACAGTCCAATCAGTTACCGGCTACCTGGTCCTAAGTTTGGTAGCAAGATTGAAAAATTTCATAAATGTGCTCGTTGTCATATTGCCTAAATGCATCAACATAAGGAGAAAGGGAAAAAGGTTGAAAATCCAAGTGTACACGACAGCTGAGGAATATCAATAGTGGATAACGCCTTGCCTTGTGATAACAATGTCGGCGATTTAACCATTCTGCTTCAAACACAATCTTTATGATGGTGTTAATTATTATTAGTAGTAGTGGTAACAAGAACTGCAAAATTGATGCGTACTGCAATAACTGATTAAGTAGCTGAAACAGAAACCTAGAAACAAATTACCAGTTTCTACCAAACTCCACTTGCGTAAAGTCATATTCATGTTGCCAGTGAAAATTTGACGACCAGCTCTCACTTGCAGCGTATTGGGGAAATGAGGATGGAGTGGGAGGGGAGTAAGGTGGGGGTATTCTTGTGCCTCCCATGAAGTATGGTGGTGGATCTGATGACACGGTCCTTAAGGCTAAGCTTCCGTTATTATTCCCAGAAAGGCTGCCAATTCTTCTTTGCTGTGGACATCTGTCATCAGCTGATTCAGTAATACTGACCTCTGCTCTCTGAATGTCATCTGTGTGGATCTGGGACTCATGTGATGCTACTGATAAATTACTAGAATTGCATTGGGAGGGCAGAGATTCTCCGTGATTATTGTTTGATGGCCCCTGCATCCTTCCATCACTAATAGTAAATGGAATATCATTCATTTCGCAAAAGTCACTAGACGATGAAGCATCTTGTTGTATACGGTTTTTCTTTCCAAGAGTCTTAACCACGCAGAGCAATCTGCCCTTGGCTCTTCGCCAGTCAAAACCATCTGTTTCTCTGTATTTCGGAGGTCGGTCTGTAGTAGAGCAAAAATAGCAAGGTGGACTTAACTTCAAGAATGGTGAACGATACTGGCACGTACACTTTATGGGTTTAATTGGTGGGGGGTTTAACTGAATGGGTTGGATATGAAAAACTCTTGGTGCTCTTTGCGCCCCGTTCCCCAAAGAAGGGCCTGCATTGCGGTATCCAGATGGTGATAATCTTTCACTCCCTTCTCTGAGTGGCTACATTGCTTGCTTCAGAACTGCATGAGCTTACAAAAGGTGGATTTCCATCTTCCGAACCATGGCCGCAGGACTATTTAAGGAGATGGTTGATGGGGATCTGCTTATCTCCGAACAGGATGATGCACTAATGTTAATTACTGAGGCACTATTTTGATTGTAGGATGAAACTAAAGACCTAGAAGAACTTGGACACTGATTTATTCTGTTATAATCACCACTTTGACAACCTTCTTTGTACTTTGCATCATTCATTTCCCTCGTGTGATTATCTTTATAGTTGCTAGAGCCACAAGGAACTCGACTTCTTGCTTCACTAACTACTTTAACATGATTTATCTGGTCACCGCCTTCAATTTGTTCTGCAGTAGGCACTGCTTTTGCAGTGAAACCATGATCTTGATTTGGAGGCGGCTCTAAATAAATTTGACCAAATGTCAGCAACAGCTGAGCTGGAATAATTATCACCATTGTTATTTGAACATTCAGTAGAATTTTTCTTGTTACTGGAATCATCATAATTTGATGTTCCCGCAGATGGCTCACAGTTTTTACAACAATTGGACGTTTCTCCATCCTTTGATGACGATTCTTGTCGATGAAGGCAAGCTGCATTTCTCACAGGGTCACCTAAAGCAACTTGTACACTTGAACAATCTACGTTTCGTGGAATAGCCCTCAGATGTCTCTGGGCATTAGATTTATTTTGACGGTTATTGTCATTCTGGAGAGGCTCCTTGGGATTTACTCTGATGGTCTCTGCAGAATCGTCCTCGGAGCCTTCCTTTTTGATGGTTTCCACCACTTCAGGACTCTGTCTCGACTCCATTCGTTACATGTCCCCTAAAGATAAGCAACAAAAACAATTTTTTTTTTTTAAATAAGTAGCCTTTGAACCCCTTCTCGCTGTTAGTGGGAGCCTTGGGAGATATCCTGGATATGGTTTGACAATTTTTTATTCTAAGAAAATACCAAGTGGACCTAAAAAAAAACCGGTATCAGGTCTTGTGAATCCCTTGTTTGCACAATTTTCACTTATGCATGCAGTATTTTATCACACTTTGACGTTCTCGTATTGAGGCTGGTTTGTCGAACACTGATTCCTCGAAGATTGTCTTGTGAAACCTGCACATCCAATGTTAGACACAAACTGCCGTAATACTTAAGAAGACCGCGGCAGGAACAGCACAGTTCAATGATTGGGGAAAACACGGTAGCTGCGAGGCATGACACTGAATTAATAGGAGTTCATCGATTGCCATGATTCAAAAGGCAGATGAAAAAAATGTACTTTGCTTTTGTTAGCCTAGCGGTTGGCTCAAGTTTGAAGAAGGATTCTCTCATTTGTATAGTACAGGGCATATATGATTTGATCATATACCTTTGAGTTACATTTAGAAAATAGTGCTGATAATTGGCAGCTTGGCAGCCCGATCCAAAAAAAAAAATAAATAAAAAAAGATAGAAAAAGGATAAGGGAGTTGCAAGTGGAAATTAAATTCAATAGTGACTATACATAAATCACAGGCCCTAAAAGGATCAGTAAATTAAGAACAAGTAGTCTGTTGACGTTTTGGTTTCGTAACAGTCCTGAGTCCTCATAATGTGTTGTTACCACGTCGTGATGAAACATAAAATATTTAGGTATCTTTACTGTGCGCTTAGGGTATCGTCCCTATTTTTCAGGCTATGCAAGACACTCTTTTTATGATCATTAATGGAAAATACAGAAATAAAGCAAAACAATCTGTAAGTTTGCGATGGAAATCCGTCAAATCAGCTTCAGATAATTACCAATTCCTTTTTCCCACGCAACGTAATATTCTCTCTCTCTCTCTCTCTCTCCTCTCTCTCAAATCTCTCTCTCTCTCTCGTCTCTCTCTCTCTCTTCTCTCTCAATCAACTTCTTAGTATTCTCGTTACAAAAAAAAGGGGGGAAAAGGGGGGTGGGGGTCGTAAAAAGATAAAGAGAAAAGGTTATTACATGTTAGCCAACCCAGAGCAATGAAAATTCCTACAGTAATCTGGTAAAAATGTTTTATTAGTCTGCTATTAGAAATAGTGGCAGAATTCTTTAATTCATATAACAGATTACGGAGCGATATGACAGCACAATACATGGGTCTAGGGCTACGAAGCTATATGACAGTACAACACATGGGTCTAGGGCTACGAATAAAGAAAAAGTAAGGCTATGTGAAGTAAAGCTGTGCAGAGTGCTCATTCAGACGGTGGCCGAGGAGGACCTTTTAGAAATAGTATCTTCAACAGGGGTGCACTTTCACAGTCCTGGTGGATAAAGTGAAATCGAGAATTGCCCTCGAAAGGCCAAGCATTGTCATCGCAAGAGACCTCGAAAATTTTGATTGTGGCAGAATGTTCCTCTCTACAAGATGAGGCGCTGGCTGGACTGCAGTAACATCAAAATTTACCACGAAGTATTCGTCGGCGGCGACAGCAGAATAGTGGTGCTCCCCCTATTCCATCAGAAAGATTTGGTTTTAATATCTCGTTACTGTACTGCAAATTTGAGCCAAGGACATTTTGCAATATGATGCTGGTTTTCGTCTCATCAACAGGGCCTGGATGATCTTGTTAAAATTCGTGATTGGGCTGGCGATGGATATTTCAAGTTTGTGCCATTTGCATATGACCAGTTTATATACAATCAGCAGTTCAAATGGGTAATTTGAATGAATGTACCTCGTGGTTTTCGCTTTCTTACCCAACAAGCGGCAAGCAACTTTATAACTAATCGGTTGTTTTCTCAGTTAGTTTACTCTTCACCCTGGTATTCATCCTAAAAGCTATAAGAAGGTCTTCGAAAAAGCCCCATGAAACAACTTTATTTTAAGATTTCCTGACGTAAACGTAACTGGTTGTTCATTTCATATTACTCGGAACCTCTACCCATACAATACAGATGAAGCAACTCGTACAAAGATAAAGTACAGAGATAAAGTGCTTAACAGCACTTGCTCTTTTACCAGTGACTGATGTTACTGTTGCACACGAAGAAACTTTTCTGACGACAATAGTTTGCCATGAGAATTTGTATCGTATTCTGCAGTGACTTATATAGGATTCGAAAAAATAAAAAGGAAGAGGCTCTACTAGAAGGACGTCGTCTGGCTTTAATATTCTAATATAAAGAAAATATGGAAACAGTGATGCCATTTTTTTTCTTCACAACATTGGCTTTAGCAGTGTATATGCAGTTCATCTGATTTTTTTTTTTTTTACTTTATTTATGATTTAATGGTTATAATGCGTATTTTCCGATGTAGAATTATTTTCCGTGATGTTAGAAAAACTAACACGTCACTAGCTTAATATAGAGTATTTTTGATCAAGAAAAATAAAGGATTTCAATAAGATTCATTTGTATAAATAAGCAGGATATGTTTTATATCTTTATTTTTTATATAAAAATAAACATACAAAAAAGGCAAAGTGAAGATTTTTTTTTCTTCAGTGCCGTGGTCTGTGGTCGGAAAAGCCAGCGAGGGTTGCCAGATGCCACCAGAAAGCCACACTAATAGACGAAATTCCTCAAAACGGCAACCCTGAATATTATGGAATATTTCCAGAGAGGACTTCAAAAACTGGTATGAACAGAGCTAATAATAGTAGCCTTGAAGGTTTTCATATTGCCTCACAAAATTCAATTACATACCAATACCCTGATATCTAGAAATTTATAAATCGCTAAAATTTGGAGGGGATTTTTGGTTTTGGGGCGGGGCAGAAATAACTTCAAAACCGGAGTTTACCAAAGAGGTGCAACAAGCGACTGGCAACTTTACTTGAAAAGTATGATTCTTGCCAGAAAATGTCTTTTTTAAACTGTGGCATATAATCTGCACTAAGTCTCAGTTCTAGTAAATACTTTTTATAATACTGACAGTCTTTAATGATTTTGGTTTTCATTGTCGCCCCGCCCCCAAAATGAAGTTTTTCTTTTAATATTTATTGTTGTAATTCTTGATTTTTCTTTTCAGAATTAAACCTCATCACTTCATACCTGTTATGAGTTTGTCCTATGTTGTCCTAGATATCAGTTGCCTAGGTATGAGTACTCTGATATAAATTTTTCGGGAATGAGTTGTCCTGGTAGTCTGTTTTGCCCTGGTGCACGCAACAAATGTGTAGTGCCAGTTTGTCTCTGGAAAAATAAAAATATTTTGTGGGAGTGGACTTCCCCTAAACAAATTCGGATCGGCAGTTCGTAACCTACAAGTGAAATTCAGTGCACACTGAGATGCAGCCTTCACCGTAAACAATTGGTCGTTACGATTTTAGCTTTCAAATTGCAGCCCTCTAGCCCCAGGTAGTTTTTTAATTATTTAAATTATGATCAAAGTTTAGCCATGAATATGCGTTCTGGCCCGGTATAGGTGCCAACTGGGAGCTGTACAGAAAAATTTCATGGACTGGGGTTGAGGTTTCATGTGCCGGGGGCTGGTGCTTCATGGGCCTTCGCTAAGAATACCAATCACACCGTTCAGCACTATATGCTCTAAGAAAAAACTCGATTGCTCGAAGATCTTCTACTTTGTTGTTTCATATAAAAAAGGAATTGTTGTCACAATTTGCAAAGCTACTTAAATGATCCCCTGAGACTTGGGTAAGACTGTCGCACGACATGTGCGACTTGTGGCGCGACTGATCCATGAGTATCATGCTACGTCTTGGTTCTTTTTACTGTACCTCTTTTCATATTCTCTTTCTTCCATCTTACTTTCCACCCTCTCCTAACAATTTATACATAGTGCAGCTGCGAGGTTTTCCTCCTGTTACACCTTTCAAACCTTTTACGGTCAATTTCCGTTTCAGCGCAGGATGACCTCGTAGGTCCAAGTGCCTGGTCTTTGGCCTAAATTCTATATTCATTTAAATTCAATCATGCTACGTTTCCACAATCAATTTTCTCGCGACTATGGTCATATGACCTGTTTTTGGTCACAATGGCTTGATTTTACTGGCGACTGATTTAAGATTGCCTGGGATTGCCAGCGACCAAATCAGTCGCTGCCAGGATGTTTTTGCCGGGTAGAATGCCTCCTTGTGACCCATTTCCCCCTTGCGATTAACCGTTACCACCAGTGACACTTGCGACGTCTTTTAAAACGACCGTCCGAGACTTTTTACGACTGCCAATCGTATCTTACTGTATCCGTGTGACAGATAGTGAATTAACTGTGGCAAGTGTGAAGACAACTAAATTACCTAATTGTGTAATTATGTAGGTAAGGAAATCATAGATATCCTGACTTAAAGGGCTCTTAGAGTTGTGTGTGCAAAGATCGTGGATACTATTCTGTTCAAGTGAAATACAGTGCACAAATAGAATTGAGTGAAAAATACCGTCAGGCGCCGAAGTCTGTAAATAAATGCATGGTTCAGGAACCAGACCATAGGAATAAATGTCAGTGGACCTCATGCGATGCACTATAGCCATTACTTAAGGTTCTTTGCAGCGTGCCTTCAGCCCCAAGCTGCAACCACTTTCGTTCCTTTAACTGTACCTCCTCTCATATTCTCTTTCTTCATCTCACTTTCCACCCTCTCAAAACAATTGTTTCGTAGTGCAACTGCAAGGTTTTCCTGCTGTTACACCTTTCAAACCTTTTACTGTCAATACAGCGCTGAATGACCTCAAAGGTCCCAGTGCTAGGCCTTTGGCTTAAATTCTATATTCAACTCAACTCAAAGGAATAAATAGTTATATCAAATAATATTGAGAACCTGTATATTGTAACCAATTAACATTGCCAAGAATATCAAGTAGTCGGGGAAGGTATTGAAATCAAAGGGCTCTTGTGTTGAAATATGTATGCCTTCATAAAGAGTCCATGGTATCAGCATTTATGTGAGGGTAATTGGTGAAATATTCTATTTACTAGTTTCTGTGCCCCTTTCAATATAATTGTTCATTGTTGATATTGGTAAAGCTTAATGTAGCACTATAGGAGAATTTATTGCTGAATTAGCATCCGTTATTCCTCCTTAATGGTCATCAATTTGATTCAGAGTTCAAATTCACTAAATATTCCGCTTGTAAGTTTCAATCTACTTTCCATCATTACTTGCATCTCAGTTTTGATTTCCAATTTCTTGAATTTTTATATTTCTGTCATTTTCCTTTACTCCAGGACTTTTTGCATTGGGCTCTCTCAGTTTGTTTGTCCTTTTTTTATTGCGTTCCACTGTTTGTTGCCTAGTTCCAGTATCTTTTGTTTAACCAGTGTATTACTTGTCTCTTTCTTTATATCTTTTCCAGTTTAAATAAACAAATGTGGGTGAGATAGTGACCCCACCCCGGGTTTTAACCGGTATGGATGACCTTTGCGGCGTAGTACAAGTGTGTGTGGCAAGAGAATTCCCACAGAGTTCAGTGGAACCCTGGGGTTCCTCATTTCTTCATCACAGGGGTTCCGCAGAAAGTCTGGAAATAAATATGTATTGTAAATGACGCTGATCTGAATTTACACAGTTCGGATAGCAGTGGTAGATATTGTATGATTTATATGAAGTAATGTATATACATATACATACACACACACACACATATATATATATATATATATATATATATATATATATATATATATATATATATATATATATATATATATATATATAAATGAATCACGAAAGTTTGGAGTGATAAATCCATAAATAAAGGTATAAAACCACGAAGGAAAAATAAACAACGGAGTTTCTGCAAGATCTTTCGACTTAACGTCCTTTACTCAGCAGATATTATCTGCTGAGTAAGGACGCTAATCGAAAGATCTTGCAGAAACTTCGTTGTTTATTTTTCCTTCGTGGCTTATACCTTTCTCTATATATATATATATATATATTATATATATATATATATATATATATAGAGAGAGAGAGAGAGAGGCGAGAGAGAGAGAGAGGGGAAGGGGGAGGAGAGAGAGAGTCTGTAGACAAAGGTTCCCTAGGACATGAAAAAATTGTTTCAGGGGTTCCTTGAAGGTATAAAGATTGGGAATCACTGAGTTATGGCCAATGAGCAAACCGAATCAGTGGAATATAAGCTCTTTCTCCTTCATTCAAGGGCATTTCTTAAATAATAAATAACGGTATGTCACTGTCCTCGTGGACATAGATTTTTGTGTGTTTTTATACAGTGTTTTAATTCACTTGACAGTAGTTGATATATATATATATATATATATATATATATATATATATATATATACTATTATATATATATTATATTATATATATATAAATATATATATATATATATAATGTATAATATATATATATATATATATATATATATTGGTGTGTGTGTGTGTGTGTGTGTTTGTATGTATTATTGGTGGAATACGCTGTAGATATGAGTTGTTAGGTGACTATTGAAGGCGATTCCAGGTTTTTTAGACAGGCGAATATGCCAGAGGCGGTACATTTCACAGACAACACATACGGAAATAGAGATATTTTCTATTTTAAGCTTTACGTAAACAGATCCGGAAGTTATTTCGGTATCCTCTTCCAAAGGCCTCGCTTTTCCCAACGGAAAAAAAACCTAATCTTGTAACGGAAGAAATATCAAATTGGATAGATTTCTTAGCCCTTTGACTCTGTTTGCCTCGTGTAGGGGAAGCCTCACAATGTTTTCTGGGTTTTACAAATCATGCCACTGAGATGCTAAATAGCATCGATTGACGCTCGAAGAAAGACTAAGTAAGCCCCGTTGGATGGTATAGTGCCGTCAGTGCACCTCATGCGGTGCACTGTAGGCATCACTTAAGGTTCTTTGCAGCGTCCCTTCGGCCCCTAGCTGCACCCCTTTCGTTCCTTTTACTGTATCTCCTTTCATATTCTCTTTCTTCCGTCGTACTTTCTACCCTCTCCTAAAAATTGATTCAAAGCGTAACTGCTTTGAGGTTTTCCTCCTGTTACACCTTTCAAACCTTTTACTGTCCATTTCCGTTTCAGCGCTGATATGACCTCATAGGTCCCAGTGCTTGGCCTTTGGAAGAAATTCTATATGCAAATAACAAAGACTACGAATTAATGTGAGCATTTTGGTTCGGTATATTTGTGGGCTTACGTCAAACTGTTCACAATACTTTTAGTTTGGAGAAAAGTAAAGTATTTGTAAATGGGTTTATGGGTATTATTATCACACGCGGAACGATTTCAATTTGACACATATACAAACTCATCTCTCTGTCTCGGTCTCATCTCTCTCGTAACTCTCTCGTCTCTCTCTCTCTCTTCTCTCTCTCTATACATATATAATATATCATAATATATATATATATATATATATATATATATATATATATATATATATATATATATATATATATATATATATTATATATATATATATATATATATATACTTCAGGAGGGTCCATGATACACATGTTGTTAAAAAGGCCAAGTTTATTAACAGAAAAAACGTTTCGCACTAAAGACTCAGTGTATCATCAGTCTGTGAAAAGTAAAAGACACAATAAAAATGCATTATTAGCATAAAAGGAATTCACAATGCAATTAAAATTTACAAGTTAAAACAATAAAAAGTAAAAGCATAAAAAGCACATAAAACAGAAAACAAAAAAAAGACTACCAAACACAACCGTCCCTTATATAAGCAGGATAGAAGAGGTAATGACACACAATGGCGTCCAAGGCCAGATATATATATATATATATATATATATATATATATATATATCATATATATATATGTGTGTGTGTGTGTGTGTGTGTGTATGTGTGTGTGGTGTGTGTGTCTGTGTGTGCTGTGTGTGAACGGAGAGAGACTGTGTAGGGGGTAGCTGAGAGGTGTCGGTTGGGGGGTATGGGTGGGGGAGCGGGTAGGGAGGAGTAGCACTTGTTGCACACAGAGGATTGCCGGGACGGGTCAGACAGTACTTCTGAGTCTGCCCAAGGACCGTATGGAGTGAAATTCACTATAAAAGGAGATGAAATAGTAAAAATAGTATTTATATAAAAGAGGAGCGAAAGAAACCTCGGCAGCAAAACCTTTTCGCATGAGTCTAGTCTCTGCCTGGGAGTTTGGAGTTTGCGGAAAAGTTGGTTGCTCTGTGATTTGAACGAGTGAGAGTGAAGATGTTTTGTTTGTTAGTGTACTGTAGGAGTCGCGGTCACCGGGAATATGGTGGTTTTTTAAAACGACATACAAGTAAAACTTGGGACGAAAAAACTGGGAACCGAAGAGTTGTAGAGAATATATTTTAGAAACGTAGAATTCTTGTGGAGGTGATTGTTGAAGATGTACGTATGTAGGATTTTGTGCTATTCAAACTATTATGATGTGATGATATGCTGATGCAGGAGTACTGAGTGGCTGTCTTCAAGTTTCGTTGAATGTGTCTAGATGAGGGAAAGGTTCTGGGGCAATGAGTGCATTGAAGAAGAGTTAAGGAGACGGGAATGAGAAGAAGAATAGGGGTAGGGGCAAAACCATGACTGAATGTATCTGGGAAGTTGTATGCAAGGCACTGGTCGCAAGGAAATGGATGATAGGGCAAAGAATAGTGCATGCTGATCTAGTGTTAATTATAAACCAGTGAAATGAGAAAGTTGCGAGGAGTAGGATGAAAAGCTTGATGTGACGTGAAATAGACCCAAAAAATGCGATGATAGAATTACTAGAGATAAGGCGTAAAAGACAAGGATGATATGATACGTCGTAGAAGATCATTTTTTTGATAGCAATTAGAAGTTTTAATGACTGAGGTATGAAAATGTTTGAATATGAAGATGACAGAAACTGGTTAGAAGCGAGAGATAAGTGGCGATGACTTATGCCCCTGACTCAATGCTTTTTATTGAAAGGAGGGATTGAGAAACCAGGGAGGCCGGGAGTGACATTAAATATAGACCAAG
>NC_087216.1:617500-632500 GCF_015104395.2 Macrobrachium nipponense
CGTTCTGTGAACCCCATTCCATTTGTTTCTCTCTCTCTCTCTCTCTCTCCTGTCTGTCTGCCTGTCTGTCTGTAAGCTTTTATTTTTTGCGTTGTTTATTATAATAAAAACATCGTTCTCTCTCCAGTCTGTCTGTCTGTCAGTCTGTAAGTTTTTATCTTTTGTGACGTTTACTATAAAGAACAATTCTATCTTACCAAATATGTTTCCCAAACATGCTCCCGAGCTCCTCTATCTCAGGCAACCAACGAATGAGGAAAACGCGAAAACGAAATGATGATAAAACAATAAACGAATAACGGGATGATTTGCAAAAACCGTCACCGGCAACGCTATTCATGACATCTGAACAACAAATAGCCATCTCTATTTTGCACAAACGCCGGGCCATTTACATCTATATTGAACGTGTGGTCACAGAATTTCCCTTTATTCATTGCAGCAGCGTCCGGCCAGCTTAAATTACTGTTCCTGTCCCAGAGACAGTTTGTTCTGCAGCCATGGAATTTCACGGAGGAAAAAACTAACTGTATATATATGTGAGTTTTTTTCTTAATTTTTTAAAGTATATTTTTATCCCTAATAATGAATGTCAAAGCTCGTAATCTCCCATATTTAGCTGTATAGCAATGCAATACAATATGCCCAAGTCTGGTCATTCTTGTCATTAACTTTCAATCCTTTCTGTAAATTTCAAGTCAATTTCATCCTTGTATTAATTTTTACTTGTTATATTAAGAATCCTGTTTTTATTTAATGTTCATATATGTTTTTATCTCAACAGACTGAAGATGCACATTGTATGTGCGAAACGTCTCTAATAAATGTTCTTCCTTCTAATGTGGTTGTCTGTGGTTTCTTGAATGGTTATAGATATATATATACATATACAATATATATATATATATATAAGTATACTATATATATATATATAATATATATATATATATATATTATATATATATATATATATATATATATATATATTCTTTTAATGTGGTTGTCTGTGGTTTCCTTGAATGGTTTATAAAGATATATATAATATACAATTACAATAATATATACTGATATATATTATTAATAATAATATTATAATATTATATTATATAAATATTTATATAATTTATATATATAGTATCATATACCTATGTGGGTTGTCTTGTGGGTTTCCTGAATGGTTATAAATAGTAGCATATATATTATATATTTACATATATATACTATATAATATATATATATATATATATATATATAATATATATTATATTTATATATTAATATAGGGGGATACAATCCACAATGAAGTAAATTCCTCTTGTAGTTTAAAATATATATTCTTGTATAGGATTATATATTTTAAACTACAGAGGAATTTACTTCCATTGTGGATTGTATCCCCATTTTACTTAGAGGTACGACATAGTACCTGGATTCTGCATATATATATTATATATATATATTATATATATATATATATATATATTATATAATAATATATACTATATACATATATATATATATATATATATATATATATATATCCTTTAATATTTTGGGGAATATATTCCTTTTAATGTGGTTGTCTGTGGTTGCCTGAATGGTTATAAATATATTGTATGTGGGTATATATATATATATATAATATATATATATATATATATATATATATATATTAATCGTAACTAACAAACAAAATTTCACAAAACGACACCAAAGGCCAAGAGAACCTTTTTACCCAGATCTACAGACACAAGAATTCTCGCCAGTCTAAAAACAGTTTTACGAGACCCTCCCACAACTCGACTTTGAAAAGACCCAATCTAAAAAGATTATCCCCACTACTTAGTAATTGGAGAAATTGTGGTCTCCATTCAGCCTTCTTCAAACAACTTAACTCCCGCTGAACGAGCTCTTGATGCGATGGAATAATTGCATGATGAAAATTGCAGTCATTGGCAAGAAGAATTCAAAAGGTTTGGCTTAGCAACAATGATGACGCAATTACAAGATCGTCCGACACGCGATGGAGGATCTAAGGGAAACGGGCCAGGGTCAGGTGACCCGAATTTGACCTCCCTGGGCATCAAAGGGGATTTAATGATACCTGCTCTTAACAGAGATAAGAGCTGAAATTTTTTTTTTTTTAATTGTTATTGGTCGCTTATCTGTCATGTGTTTTCATATATATATATATATATATATATATATATATATATATATATATATATATATATATATATATATATATATATATATATATATATATATATATATATATTATATATATATATATATATATATATATATATATATATATATATATATATATATTATATATGAAAACACATGACAGATAAGCAGACCAAAACCTTGAACTTAACAAGGAAGCTGTCTCTTGCCTTTTGTAGAAAGAAAATCTTTATTCTACGGCATTATTAGCTTCTACGAATTGCCTGTTTTTGAATATTCTTGTATCGAAAAATCTTAATGAATAAACTCTATTCCTGTAACAATCTCGTCTTAACAAGCTGATCCCGTTCATTTCTCACTAACACTTTCCTGGTATTCGTTGTATCGTTTCTATTACTAACGCTAATAATAAGGATCTCCGCCCCCTGAATCTGTAACAGAATGGAGAACTCAAAGAATGCCGTAAATAGACTGCATATAAATGAAGTTAGCTGTTGCCCTTTCAGTGCTTCTAACCTTTCTTCTTTTCCTTGAAGGAAAGTATATAAAGAAAATATATTATAATAGGGAGTAAGTCTCTAGCTATATAACAATACTGCCTCTCTATAGCTATGGTATATATATATAAGTATATTATTAATTAATATAATTATATAATAGATATATATATATATAAGTATATATATAGTTATATAATATAATATATATATATAATTACTTAATAAAAGGAGCCCATAAAAACACCCAAATATAGAGAAAAAGTACTATATTTCAGAGACTGCTGTCTCTTGCCTGAAGAGGGAGACAGCAGTCTCTGAAATATAGTACTTTTCTCTATATTTTGGTGTTTTTATGGCTCCTTTATTAGATGGAATTCTGTTGTTACAGAAACATTTTTACCAGTCATCATATATATATATATATATATATATATATATATATATATATATATCTTATAAGTATATACATATATATATATATATATATATATATATATATATATATATATATATATAAATTCTGGATACTTTCCCATCTGGAGAAACCAAAACTGTTACTGGAAGCCTGTTTTTTAGAAGCATCAGTTAAATCCTAATATCTTAAAACAATTATCGTCACAATTGAGGTACTGGAATGCTGGAGGATAACACCTTCCAGGAGACGATCTGGGATTTCTGGATTTTTCACCACTAGAAACTGGGTGTCTGTATTTAGGAGTCATCACTTGTCAATTTTAACCTTAAAATAATTAATGTCATAAGTAATGTTACTGGGACGCTGGAAGTCGAGAGATGTCAGCAGACAATCCTGGAATTTAGGATTTTTCTCCTCCGGAAACTGGAAGTTTATATGAGGAATCATCCCTAGTCAAATTTTAATACCTTAAAATTATTAATTTAAAAATTGAGGCTACTGGAACGCTGGAAGAGAACACCTTCCAGAAAACGGATCTGGGAATTCTGGATTGTTCCCCCTACTGGAAGAGCTAAAGGCAGAACTAGAACCTTGTGTGTTTTAAGAATCACCTCATCCATTCTTCCCCCTGTGATTCTGGAAGCACCCGGACATATTGAGGGATGAAGGACCCACGAATTGAGTCATGGCTGATCCTCAAAGCCCCCCCCCCCTCACCACTCCCCTACCTCCTTCGCCCATCAAGACTTCGGGAGATGAAGAGGCGGTGGGCCTTACGAGATGAACACCTCCCTCAAACTTTTTTGTCACCGTCATCTCCCGGAATGGTCTCTGTCACTCTTGATGTGAAGAGTGTTTTTTGGAAAAAAGAAAAGAAAAAAAAAAAGGACACCAAAGATGGTTTCCGGTGAAATTCCCAACCTCGGTCGTTCAACCGATGTCTGGAAAAGTTCCCAAATTGACTTCGTGTGGATGGAAAGAGTTGCTGAGGAGTGGGGGAGGAGTAGGATAGGGAGAATAGGAATAGGGAGGAGTGGGGGAAAAGTAGTGTAGGAGTAGGGAGGAGTGGGGGAAGAGTAGGATAGGAGAAGGATAGGAGCGGGGAAAAGTAGGACAGGCGAAGGATAGGAGTAGGATAGGAGAAGGATAGGAGTGGGGAGGAGTTCGATGAGTAGGATAGGAGTGGGATAAGAGTAGGATAGGAGAAGGATAGGAGAGCGGAAGGAGTAGGATAAAAGCAGGGAGGAGAGCGGGAGGAGTAGGATACGAGTAGGGAGAAGTATTATAGAAGTTGGGAGGAGTAGCATAGGAGTAGGATAGGAGTGGGGAGGGGTAGGATAGATTAAGGGGGGTTAGGATAGGAGTGGGGAGGAGTTGGGGAGGAGTAGGATAGGAATAGGGAAGAGTGGGGAGGAGTAGGATAAGAGTAGGATAGGAGAAGGAAAGTAGTAGCGAGGAGTGGAGAGGAGTAGGATAGGAGTAGGATAAGAGTGGGGAGGAGTAGGGAGGAGTCGGGAGGAGTAGGATAGGAGTAGCATAAGAGAAGGGTAGGAGAGGGGAGGAGAAGGGAGGAGTAGGATAAGAGTAGGATAGGCGAAGGATAGAGTGGAGAGTAGTAGGGAGGAGTGGAGAGGAGTAGGATAGGAGTAGGATCAGAGTGGGGAGGTGTAGGGAGGAGTTGGACAGGAGTGAGGGGAAGAGTAGGGGAGGAGTAGGACAGGAGTAGGATAGGAGTAGGGAGGAGTATTTAAAGAGAATAAATTAGTAAGGCATTTTTAATTATAATATTTAGCATTTAAAACACACTAAATAAAACTTTGCAATTTTTTTAAAGGAGTATTTAAGAAGAATAAATTAGTAAGGCATTTATTATCAATAATAATATTTAGCATTTAAAATCGTCTAAATAACACTTCTTACATTTTTTAAAGTCCTTCCAAACTCGTCTCATTAGAATTCGAATAAAAATGGTGAGAGAAACTAAAACGACAGTATTGATTTTTCAAATCATTATTTTCTATAGGAGTTATAAAACTCAACTAAAGCATTTATTAACCTTCTTTAGCATCTAAAACACTTATAAAAACTTAAGTAAAACAGAGTAACAGAAGGAGACGACAAGCATAATTGGATATGACATTACCAATCCACGTCTCATTTCCTCTCGCTCATTCGAAGATATTAGCGAACTTTTTCCAAATCTCGTCTCGATGACTGAGTTCACCACCACCACACACACACCCCAACCCCACAAACCAAAGTTTTCATTTTAATTGATCCTGATTGGTGTCAGCGAACGGTGTGGAGAGAGAGAGAGAGAGAGAGAGAGAGAGAGAGAGAGAGAGAGAGAGAGAGAGAGCCAACTTCGGCTCACTTTGCCTCAAATGAACCCTCTTTCTGGTGCAAAAAAAAAAAAAAGGGGGGGGGGAGAAACTTGGAGGTGATCTGAGTCGTTTGAGGCTGTGAATTTTAATTGCCTCGATGAGGTAAGAATTTTTTTTGTCGTTGGCCTTACTAATGGTTGATGAGTCTTAATCCTCGTGATGTCATTATCTTCGTAAGTTATGGATTTACTTTTCATTTATAATGACAGCGGCTGTTCTTAATGGATGTTCATTTGGAATCACAGTTCTTTTTAGTAATATATAGATTTTCTTAAAATTTATTTTCTATTTCTTTTCCATGTTCTTCCGTTTGTAGTCTGTTTTTAAACTACGTTGACTTAAAATCGAATTTTAAAGAATAACTTTTCAAAATATACCTTTCATACATGACAATTGAAGACAGCACTGTCTCTCATATCTTGATAATGCTAAGAAGACGAGGTCCTCTCTTTCCAGCCTCCCTTTTGTGTTGAGGGTGCGGGGGCGGGGGAGGGGGGCCGGAATAAAGAAGAGGGTGAAATATTCAGAGCGACTGCAACCCCCTCCCTAAGACGATGTCCCCGAACGAGCTCAGGTAATTGAGATTCCTCAAAGAGACGAGAAAAATGCTTGGAAAGAAAGGACTATGGGGTTTAGGGTAATGTCAAGGAAAGTGGCCTTTCTCCTTTCATTCGTGTAACGGGTAATACAAAAAAAAAGAGTATAATGATACTAGGGAAAGGGGGGATTACATTTTCTCTCTCTCTCTCTCTCTCTTTCTCTCTCTCTCTCTCTCTCTGATTTTCAAATATTCTTACATGGGATTGGATCTTGAGAAAGAAGACACATAATCAAATTTATGTCAATAACTAAAGAGACTGATATTTTTTTACATAATTTTTCGAATTTGTATATTTATCATAATATATATATATATATATATATAGATATATATATATATTATATATATCTAATATATATATATATATATATATATCTATTATATATATATATATATATATATATTATATATAGATATATATATATATATATATATATATATATATATATAATCTATATATATATATATATATATATCTATATTATATATATATATCTATATATATTATATATATAATATATATACTATATATATATATCATATATAGATATATATATATATATATATATATATATATATATATATATCTATATATATATATATATATATATATATATATATATATATATATATATATATATATATATATATATATATATATATATATATATATTATAATCAACATAAATTAGAAAAGTTATGAAAAATAATGATCAGTGTCTTTTCATTATTGACAAATAGTCGATTATGTTTTTACTTTTTTTATATCTAAAAGCGTCAAAACTTCACACGATATGATATAATGTTTTCAAAACCTTGCTCTAATTCCCACATCACTCAATAATTTAAGAGAGAGAGAGAGAGATGAGAGAGAGAGAGAGAGAGAGAGAGAGAGTTGCCTAAACAAGAATAACATATAAGAGGAAATGTCCCAGTGCCTAATGTGGAACACCAAATCGAAAAAATAATTATTCTAAGCTCTTGTCACCACAGACTTTGCATATCCTAAAGATATATTTCACGAGCGTGAATTCAGCCGAGAGAATGAGATTGCTTCGAGCTGGAAAATGGCATCTGCCGGTCCTTTGGGGTATATATATATATATATATATATATATATATATATATATATATATATATCTATATATATATATAATATATATACATATATATATATTATATATATAATATAATATATCATATATATATATATATATATATATATATATATATATATATATATATATATATATATATACCGGTAAGGGTTTAAATGGTTAATGGAGACATCTGTTTCATATGGGCGTTTATTCTAAGCATCGTTTCAGGGACCAGCCCCATTTTCGAGCTGAAAATTAGAATAATAGAATAAAATTTAAATAATCACTCATCTAAAAAACATACAATTACAATACATAAAGCAAATTAAAAGAACACCAACGAAACTCAAGTACCATTTCCAGTAGAAGAAGGAAGACGAGTGACTAAAAAACAAAAACAAAACACAAAGGCATCTCGTTGTAACACAAAGGCATCTGTTGTTGACGCCAGGTACAGAGGGGTGGAGGCAGTTTGGTTGTTCAGTTTCGGAACTATCGTCTTTATAAAGAGCGATTCGAAGACCGCTAGCTGCTGCGGAGAGGACGCTTTTGAAAGGATATGTATATATATACACACCCCCTCATCAAATGTCCCAAAATGCCTCTATTATCTACCTGTCATTCTGATGGAAATGAGCGCTTTCAGCCGACTGACTTGTCCTGCTCTCTTTCGAATAAATTCTATTATATAAGTCAATGCTCTGGACATTCTCTGGTATTCATATGTATTCATTTAATTTTTTTTTTTTGCCCGTCTTTGTTTCCAAAATGTCACGAGATGAAGATGAAGGGGTTGAATTATGAGAGGCTCTCTCTCTCTCTCTCTCTCTCTCTCTCTCTCTCTCTCTCTCTCTCTCTTTGTTTCATGATAATCATATTCAATTTAATAAACAACGTTTATTCTTCCGAGCGTAACTTGTAAGGAAGAAAAAGAAGAAGAAGAAGAGGACCTTACCTTACCTTACAGACTTACATCTTGTTCGGGTTGCCCCAGGTCCCTCAGTGTGAGGCACCTCTAATGTCTACCAGAGAGTTGCTAGTACATCTTCCGGTATATTTTGCATCTTCCAATCTTGGATGGTCTGGGATGCAGTTTAGATATTTGTCGAGCTTATTCTTAAACACATCTACGCTCACTCCTGATATATTCCTCAGATGAGCTGGCAACGCATTGAATAGACGCTGCATTATCGATGCTGGTGCTAGTGGATTAATGTTCTGTGTGCTTTCCTTATTTTTCCTGGTATAAGTTTTGGGCACTATTAATCTACCTCTGCTTTGCTCTTTCTGATATTTTTAGTTTCCATGATATTTTCTGCTATTCCTTCTATCTGTTCCATGCCTGAATATCATGTAGCGTTCTCTTCTCCTTTCTAGACTATATAATTTTAAGAATTGTAGTCTTTCCCAGTAGTCAAGGTCTTTAACTTCTTCTATTCTAGCTGTAAAGGACCTTTGTACACTCTCTATTTGTGCAATATCCTTTTGATAGTGTGGGTACCATATCATATTGCAATATTCAAGTGGACTACGAACATATGTTTTATAAAGCATAATCATGTGTTCAGCTTTTCTTGTTTTGAAGTGCCGTAACAACATTCCCATTTTTGCTTTACATTTTGCCAACAGAGTTGCTATTTGATCATTGCATAACATGTTCCTATTCATCATCACACCAAGGTCTTTAACTGCTTCCTTATTTGTGATTGTCTCATTATTAGGTCCCTTATATGCATATAGCTTTCTTTCTCTGTCTCCATAATTTATTGATTCAAATTTATCAGAGTTAAATACCATCCTATTTACCTCTGCCCAATCATATACTTTGTTAAGGTCTCTTTGTAGAGCGTTCCTATCTTCATCACAAGTAATTTCTCTACTTATTCTTGTGTCATCTGCGAAACTACTCACTACCGAATCCTTAACATTATTGTCTATGTCTTCAATCATAATAACAAACAGTATTGCAGCTAACACCGTACCTTGCGGCACACCGGATATTACCTTGGCTTCATCCGATTTCTCGTCGTTTGCAATAACTATCTGTTTTCTGTTGTGTAAAAATTCTTTTAACCATCTTTCCTACTTTATCCACGATATTGTGTTTTCTAATTTTTCTTCGCTAATATATTATGGTCTACTTTATCAAAAGCTTTTGCAAAGTCTAAATAAACCACATCTGTTTCATTTCCGCTTTTTCATATTTTTGAATATGTTCTCACGGTTGGACTAACAGTTGGGTTTGTGTACTTTTTCCGGGTACGAAACCATGGTTGTCCTTTTTATTTAAAAAACAAATTATTTTTTTATTAAATGATTCATAATATTTTTCTTCATTACCCTTTCATACACTTTCATAATATGTGATGTTAGACTCACAGGCCTATAATTACTTGCCTCTAGTCTTGATCCACTTTTGAAAGTAGGGGTAATATATGCTAATTTGTGCTCATCATAAATCTTGCCTGTATCTACACTTTGTCTTAATAATGCAAGTGGCTTTGCGATAGAATGAACTACTTTCTTTAACAAAATAGCAGGAATTCCATCAGGCCCTGCAGCAGCTCCATTTTTAATTTCATAATAGCCTGCACAATATCAGCTTCATTAATATCTATGTCAGCTAAATATTCACTATTTTCATCCCTTACTTCTATATCATTATCTTCATTATCTATTCTAGGGGTGAATTCTCTCTTATATCGTTCGCCAGTATGTTGCAAATTTCCTTTTTTTTCATTCGTTAATCTCCCTTCAAATCTTAGAGGGCCTATTTCAATTCTTCTTTTATTCATCTTCTTCGCATATGAGTATAATAGTTTGGGATTTTGCTTGATATTTAATAGGGTTTTTTCTTCCAAGTCCCGTTTTTCATTTCTTTTGATTGTATAATCTTTTGTTCTGCATTTTCTATCTTACTTTTTAGTTCTATAACTTTCCATGCATTTTTTTTTTTTGCTAGACCTTTTTTCCACTTTCTGATTTTCTGGAACAAGATCCTTCTGTCTCTTGTATGCATGACTGATGTTTACTTTTCTTCTTCGGTATATATTTATCCACTAATTTCTCTAATATTTTATATAATATTCCGTATTTACCTTTATGTCATCACTTACGAAAATATTATCCCAATCTTTGTTTAATTCTTCATTTTATTTCTGACCATTTTATATTTTTACTGTAGAAGTTGTATTTTCCATATCCTTCCCACTTTTTCATTTCTTGCTTATCTCTGTTTTCACTTGCTTTGGAATGGACTGTTAATTCTATGACATTATGGTCTGAAATACTCGCATTATAAAACTATTATTTCTTTACACATAATTCATCTCGTTTACAAATACTAGGTCTAAAAGTATTTTCCTTTCTTTGTTGGCAGGTGATTTATTTGTTGAATGTTGTATTCTAGTAGCATATCTAATAGCTTTTCGAATTGCCTCTTATCTTCTGCACTACTATTACTCTCTTTTTTATATGTATAAGTACATCCACAATCTCCTATTCGTTCTTTCCAGTCTACGAAAGGAAAGTTGAAGTCTCCAGATAGGAGAATAGTCCAGTCCTTGTGAATTTCTACATATATCATCCAATTTTTCTATTATTAAGTCAAACTCTTTAGTATTAGGAGGTCTATATATTACTATGTTCATTAATTTTTCAGATTCAAATTCTACCGCTATTAGTTCACATTCTGGAGTTACTATATTTCTCATATATTTTTCCTTGTTTTTTGTCTTTCCCATATATTGCGGTTCCCCTTGATTCCTATTTTTTCTATCTGATCTATAAGTTTGAAACCCTTTTATTTGATCATCATTCCCAGTCTCTTGGGAATACCAGGTGTTTTCACTTATATTCATTATATCTATTTTCTTTTCAATTTGGGTTAGTTCTTCTAAGTACTCTATTTTCTTTTTGAGTTACTCGTAACTAAACCCTGCGCATTCATCACTATGATGGTTTGTGTGTTTTCTCCTTCACTTAATATTGGTAATAATAAGGATTTTCCATGTCTCTTTCCTGTTCTGGTATGTTGTTCTTTTTTCATTTCAGAAATTCTGACATTAAAAAATCCAACTTTTCCATAATATTTGTTCTTCCTTCATCATAATTATTCATTTTGTGTCTGAATCTGCAATTTTCTCCATATCTGCAATATCCCTTTGCATAATAAAAACAGTTATTATCTCTTGAGTAGAATCTTGGAGCTGATGCATTGAAATTTTTTGCTGGCACCTCTGCATATCTCGTTGATGGCTTGCTTTTTTTCTTTTACCTGATATTCTTCATTCCTCTCTTTATTTGTTTCTTTCTTATTTTGATTTTATTTCTTGATTGGTTATTTATTTGATTATTTTTCATGGCTACAGGGTGCATATATTTTACATTTTTTGTCGAAACTTACATCCTTTTCCTTCTTTTAGGTTTTTGCATATTTTTGGGATGTAGATCTCTGCAATCATCCTCATATCCATCTAAGTATGCACATTTACCATATATTTCATAGTTGTGACTACCTTAGGATGTTTGTAGTAACATTTTTCTCCATATCTGCAATTCCCTCTTTTCAAAAGGTTGCAGACTTTGTCTTTTTTGTATATTTTTCCTCTTCCCGTCATTGTGTAGATCTGGGTAGAGCCTCTTCGGCATTTTCTTTTGTGCTGTCATATCGTAATTTATTTCTTCGTAGGTATGCTGCTTTATAGCCTCATATGTAGTATCAATGAGTATCTCTGCATCCATACTTTTATCTTGTTCTTTGTTTTCCTTCCCATCTTTTTCTGTCATTTCAGTTTTGTTTACTTCTCTTACGTTTTCCTCTTCTTCTTCTTCTTCTTCTTCTTCTTCCTCTTCTCTTCTTCTTCATCCTCAACTATTTGTACATTCAATCTTGATTTAATAACATTGTCTATCCATGGTAGACATGTTGAGCAAAAAATTCTTGTGTCTTTTCTCATATCTTGCATTACCTCAGCACACTGTGGATGGGTCGGAATGTTGCATGCAGCACATTTTCTGATTAGGTTTTGTGGATTAACTATGCTATACCACACCTTACACAGTTTACATGCTTTTGGCATTCTTTTTCCTAATGCATCAATTAGGATATTCACAAGGTTCACTTTATTCATTTTCTTTGTCGGAATATGTTGGTTTATGTATATTTTCTTTATGAGTCTCTTGACCACTTGGATTTTATTTGGAACTTCTTCAATTATTTTCAAGATGTTTTCATTTGATTTGTTCCAGTTTGAAGGATTGTATCCTTCTAATATATCTATGAATGATTTTGTATCTTTTTGGTTAGGACTGTTGCTGATTTCATAGATCAGAAATGCCAGTTCCCTTCCTGCTACCTCATCGTATTGCGAATCTGCCAAGCAAGCTAAATCTCGCCATTTTTTTCCGCAGTTGGAGCTTACTGCCATCTTGTTCTGATTTACAGTATTTCACTTGATAAACTAACTTAGAAGACGCTTTATCTACTATTTCCACACTAATCTTATCACCGATAGTCACGAACACTTCTAGATATTTCTCAAATTCTAGACGTATGTTTAAACTTGTGATATTTGTTGATTAATCTGACTTCGACCAGGAACGTCTCACCAAGCAAGATGACTACTACGAGAGAGGAGAAGAAGGAGAGAGAGAGAGAGAGAGAGAGAGAGAGAGAGAGAGAGAGAGATACTTTCAAGTAATGCGATGCAAGACACTATATACCATTAAATATTTGATAATGACATACATTCATTACCATAAGGAATACTTTTCAGTTGAGGAAAGTAATGTGGAAAGAAGGAGAGAGAGAGAGAGAGAGAGAGAGAGAGAGAGAGAGAGAGAGAGAGAGAGAGAGAGAGAGTACTTTACTTCCCAGTGACTGATAACTGCCTGTATGTATTTTGGGGTAGGTAAAAAAAAAGCATAAAAAAACCTCATCAATTTAGTGAAGCAATAGAGAGAGAGAGAGAGAGAGAGAGAGAGAGAGAGAGAGAGAGGAAGAGAGAGAGAGTCCAAAGCACGTATTTGCACACCACACCATTCGACGAAGCATTAACCGAAATGAGAAGGCCAGAGAACCGACTTTTCACTACATCACCTAACCCTAACCATCATTATTCACACCTGGTGATCGTGACTGTAAATTTCACTGACCGGTGAAAATTACGCTCCGGTAAGTCTCCCAGATTGTAATTACTCGAGACTCAAAGTCTTTTGTAGTTGGCTTTCGTAGTATATCTTCTTTACTGATATAAATCTCGAAAATGATGATTTGAGTAAAGGAGGTTCCGCCACGTAATTCTGACTCCAGTTTTATGAGGAATTTCAGCTCAAAATTCATCAAATTTCTCATAAACCGTAGATGTATGTGAATACATATCATGTGTGTATTATTTATATATATACATATATATACATACATATACATATATATATATATGTATATATATACATATATATATATATATACTATATATATATATATATATATATATATATATATATATATATATATATAATTTTACATAACACATTTGCATGCAAGCCATAAGAGTACCAAAAAAAAAAAAACTATGCCAACAAAAAGATAGATATAATTATTAACATATAAGCATACAAGACATGGCACTGAATTATTAGTATACCACGTCAAAATTCTGTATCATCAGCAAATATAAAATGACCCAATAAGCACGAGAGTTTAGAGTTTTTATCTCTATGTACACTGTCTTCGTGAACTCATCATAATTACAAGGGTCCTTTTAAATTGCCCTAAATTAGGTCATGCCATTTAAATACTCTAAAAAGGAAGGCCCGAGAATTTCTGTCTGTAGATAAGATGTCTTCAGGAAGTCATCATAACTATAAGGCTCCTTTTAAATTGCCCTAATTTAGGTGAGGTTTCATGCTAGACCCAAAACCATAAAGTGTAGGGTTAGTGCCATAATTGAAGACTACCCCAGTAACCATTATCTTGCTAAACTTATATACTCTGAAGTAGTGATATTTATTCCAAAGTCAATTATTTTGATAAGCATTTAGACAGTGCCATAATTGACGAATAACCAAATAACAATTATATTGCTATATACTCTGAAGTATATAAGTGTCATAATTGACGAATACCCCAGTAACAACAATTCCCACAAAAGTACTGATAATAATCATTCCAAGATTAATGGCTTCGACCAGCACTTAAGGCGAAGGACAAATTAATCAGCTGATGTTTCCCCTAAGAATGTTATTAAATACATTAGCAGCACAATTAAGGGGCACAAGATTAATTGCCTCATTATCTCAGCAAGACTTATGAACATTATAAATATGGTGGAGATCATTACCACCATCAGCTACTGTACTTAAAGTCTTCCTTTGGTCTTCTGGCCTGGTTGTAGCAAAGGAAGGTGGGAATTAAGGAGAGAGAGAGAGAGAGAGGAGAGGTGAGAGAGAGAGAGAGAGAGAGAGAGAGAGAGAGAGAGAGAGAGATAATAAAAAGCTAGAGAGAGAAAGAGAGAAAAGAGATCTTCTTTCCTTTTACCTACTCCTTCTCCTGCTCCTCTTCCTCCTCCTGCTCCTCTTTCTCCTCCCTTGCCATCTCTTCATCCCTCCCCTTTTCTCTCCCCTTCATTATCTCCTCAGACACTGAGGGGAAATTGCCTGGGTATGCAATCAGGAGTCGTATTATTTCGGGTGTCCGTTGTGCTGACGTAGGTATTATTATTATTATTATTATTATTATTATTATTATTATGAGGAGCAGCTGGAAATACAGTGGTAATAGTCATGATAAAAAGTATAAATGTTGGAT
>NC_087216.1:637500-640000 GCF_015104395.2 Macrobrachium nipponense
TGTGGCTTCTAGAATAAAAGGGACTCACAGCATTTGAAATTATTTTTGTTTTTCATGTTTATATATTTTTAAAATTAATCGTTGTATCGACCAAATATCGAAGTGACTTTTAATTAAGTGAACGAATTAAGTTTCCAATGAAAGGTATACAGAGGAGAGAGAGAAGAGAGAGAGAGAGAGAGATGAATGATCACGACACGATCACATACTGCATCAAAATATGTTTATGACAGACTGTTATGTTCAGAAGCCTTTAAAAAAATATGAGAGAGAGAGAGAGAGAGAAGAGAGAGAGAGAGCCCCGTTTCAACTGCATTTAAGAAAACTTCATCCCTACACCAGTGCACCCTTTATCAACCCAACCCTTCTTCTGGAAGGCCAGTGGCTGAATCCCATTTATATTTCCTGGGAATTCATCTTCCAAAATCCCGAGGTGAGTGGCGGGTAGCGCCTCTAAAGTGATCTATAGAGGCCATTCATTTGCCATGACCTCACGAGATACCTTCAGCGTCTGGTTTTTAAAAGAAAATGATGATCTCATCCGAAGTGATGGATGGACTGACAGCAAGAATGTTGGAACGCCTAAAGGTTAATGCGTCAAAACTCCATTTTATACCAGAAAGAGAGATAGAGAGAAAGAGAGAGATTACTGGAGGAGATTTTTCCCTGTACGGTGTAATCCCAAGAGTGTTCTTAATCCCGCTACCTACTTTTTCGTCAGAGCAGATGGTGGTAACGATTTCTGCTCGCACTGGTGAGTGTGGCACGGAAACAATTCAGCGAACTGGAACTGTATCACATCTTTTCTTACATAATATATGATTTTTCACATTCATGTGAAATGAACATTTTAAATAATAACTGAATCAAATTCTCGAGGTCGATGAGAAATTTACAACGTCCTTTAAAACATTTTTGAAAAAAACTGACTAATAAAACTCAGATCTCGTGTCGAAAAAAAAAATCATTTTGCGAAATCAAACAAGATTATTCATAATGAATTTCATTTGAATGATTTGGGAGTTAGATATATTTCTTGACGTTGTTTAGAAATATATAGACAATATGCACCGTATTTTATCACAGTCAACGACGGAAATGAGAGAGAGAGAGAGAGAGAGAGAGAGAGAGAGAGAGAGAGAGAGAGAGAGAGAAATACTCCACCTCTGTTGTGACACTGTCTCCTAAGTACTCCGGGTTCCTTATGTCAAAATGAATAAAGGTGACATCAAAGAGAATCTTGGCAAAGAGGCCTTAGGCTATTTTGTCACATCTCTTTGATTCCAAACCATTGTTTTTTGGCCTAAATGGACGAGATGAGAGGATGACGAACGCTTTTAAGAAAATCCTTCAGATGTCAACTATTTTTTTGTGTCCAGGAAGAACATTGTGTCTCGTAAAAGGAAAATAAAAGTGTTAAAAGAAAAATGTTTGAAGAAAGTAAGAGAGTGCACACTTTTAATAAAAAATGCCATGAACATTTTGAATCATTATTAAAACATTTCGTCATGTTACAAGCTCACAATCAAATTATTGCAAACAAGTCACGAAAAGGTTGAATCAAAACAGTAAAAAAGTCATCAACATGTCATCAACATGTCATGAACACCAGTCAACAATTTGTGGCGTACACATCACAAACATCACAACCAACGTCATTTATTACAATAATACATGTCATCAGCATGATTGATTCCTTACACTAAAACATGACATCAACATGTGTCAGTAACTTATTGCAAACAGATCACCCTAGAGAGAGAGAGAGAGAGAGAGAGAGAGAGAGAGAGAGAGAGAGAGTTTAAAAATTGTATTTGAAGTACTTTAAAAAATCAATAATTCTCCATTTAGCAACAGCAACTAAAACGAGAGAGAGAGAGAGAGAGAGAGAACGAGAGAGAGAGAGAGAGAGAGAGAGAGAGAGAGTGAGTCATTAAATCACAAAATAGAAACTATCCCAAACTAATTATAATGACAGACAGACAGATTATCATAAAATCCCCAACACGCACACATACACACACACCACTCTGAACTTCACACTTCAAAAAAAAAAAAAAAAAAAAAAAAAAAAAAAAACAGACTCTCAGCCTCTTAGGTAATATAGGTCCTATCCATTAACAGGTAATTAGCTAACGAGACAGGTCATAACTCAAGGTGGTCCTCCACCCCCGACGCTATTCTACCGGGATTGACGGGGAACTAACTATAATCATTATCTATTGTTTCTGAGGGAGATCAGTTGCTGTTTGAGGGAGGGATGGGAGGGAGGGAGGGAGGGAGGGAGGGAGGGTGAAGGGTGAGGGAGTGTGGGGAGGGTGGAAGGGATGAGGAGGGAGTAAAGGAAGATAGAGGGTCAAATAATACGGCAACAGAACTTCATAAATCCTGGTTATATCTTGGTTACAGGAGAGAGAGAGAAGGGAAAGGTAGTGTAGAAGAACAATATCTTTATGCTTTAATGTTTAATGTGAAGCATTCCTAAATGGTGTTTCTTACG
>NC_087216.1:645000-652500 GCF_015104395.2 Macrobrachium nipponense
GTAGACTTTTGAGAGAGAGAGAGAGAGAGAGAGAGAGAGAGAGAGAGAGAGAGAGAGAGAGAGAGCAACTGAGACTGAAAAAGACGAGTGGTGTTTGAAAAATGCTCACGAACTGTCAACAGGAACGTGAGGACTAAATACACGGCAGACTTCTAAAAGGACTGAGTGACGGTACTGGAATGTTTTCGATTCGTCAAAAAAAAGACAAATAAAAACAAAGTAAAAAATGGAATAAAGTCAATACAAACGAATAAAGGGAATTGGGAGGCTTATCTCTGACGAACCCAACTATATAGTATTGCAGCCAGATTACTTTTCCTTCAAGATTCTTCTTTTCGAATAAATATTAATTTTTTTCCCAAAAATAGAAATGTAGATAAACGAAAAAATAACGTAGGTGATGAAAAACTAATCGAAATATCAAATCTTGGTAAATAAAAAAAACTGATACAATAAATTACCCTAGAGAGCAGAAAGGGGAAAATAAGATTTACAAATAAAAAGACAACAATTAATGTTAAAATGTACACATAATATTTTCTATATTTTACTAGTACATCCAATTGTACACCTTCATATGTACAAGCAATGAAGGCAAATGAGGCCTTCTGTACAGCTGCAAAGTCACAAAAAACGAGAGAGAGAGAGAGAGAGAGAGAGAGAGAGAGAGAGAGAGAGAGAGAGAGAGAGAGAGCATCTCCTCCTAACCCTTTCTGACATTTTTTCATTTTGATAAATTAATATTTCACCATTTAGCAACAGCAACAACAATAAAAAGAGAGAGAGAGAGATTCGTTAGCATCAGGAGTTTAAAAATTGCATCTTGCAACAGCAACAAAAACCAGAGAGAGAGAGAGAGAGAGAGAGAGAGAGAGAGAGAATATGAAATGTTTTCCCCTCTTCTCCCTGTCGTAGTATCATTGACAACGCAAAACCGTATCGCCTCGGGATGAGGTCAGATAACCAAGTTACTGAGGCTGGACTTGGGCTTAACCCCTTTCAGAACATTTCCCTTTTGGGCTTCGGGCTTCCCACACGTCAATTTCCCTTACGGATATCAAGTGGCATTTAGGGGAAGGGATACGTAAGCCTAAAATCTGATGGGTGACAATAGTTTGTTCCCCACTGACGCTCGACCCAAAGGGTTTTAACTATGTCATTTGGGGGATGTTGGAATACTCGATTTCTGTTGTTCTATGCTGACCTGGGGAGACCTGGCTTAACCCGGGTTAACCTGGGATGACCTGGGTTAACCTGGGGTGGCCAGTGCTAACCTGGGGTGCCTTGGGTTAGCTTGGGGTGTCCTGGGTTAACCTGGGGTGACCTGAGGTGACTTGAGTTGACCTGTGTTAATCTGAAGGGACTTGGGTTAGCCTGGGTTAACCTGGGGTGGTATGGGTTGACTTGTGTTGACCTGGGGTGACCTGGGTTGACCTGGGTTAACCTGAGGGGACTAGGGTTAACTTGGGTTAGCCTGGTCTGGGGTGACCAGGGTTAACCTGGGTTGACTTCGGTTGACATGGGATGACCTAAGTTAACTTGAGGTGACCTGGTCTAACCTGGTTTGACCTGGGGTGACCTGGGTTAAACTAGGGTGACTTGGGTTGTCCTGTCTCTTGGGCAAAGTGGGAATATATTTTCTAATTCTGATTTTAATAATTGGAAAGGAATTAGAAGTTAAAATATACTGATGTTTTTTATTGAATGATTTTTGCTTTCATGGTATTATTGACTTTCAAAGGATTTCTGTCCTTCTTAAAGTCTTACAAGAAAAGGGAATATATTTCTAAGGATATGACTATTTGTAAGATGCCTTTTCGCCCTACAGGTAGATTTAAAGGATCCCCAAATTTTAAAGAACTCATAAAAATTTAGGTACCTACAAAACAAATGTTCATACATACACACAAATAATCAGTTACTCCTTCCCGCTACAATGATATATAGATCTGAGCCAATTTGAGCCCTGGAGCGTGAGAAGAAGAAGAAGAAGAAGAAAATATATTAAGCTCCATAAATATATAACACTGGCCTTGTGGAACTAAGCCCAGCGGTGAATTACTGATCTTAATAACGTATTTCGAGGATAATATTAAGTAAGCTTTGGCTGAATGTGCTCCTTGATTGAAGAGCAAAGACCATTATTCACTAGGGGTTATAATACAACTCTCTCTCTCTCTCTCTCTCTCTCTCTCTCTCTCTCTCTCTCTCTCTCTCTCTCTCTCTCTCTCTCTCTCTCTCTCATTTTTCGCTGACTTATTCTATCTTAAATAGGACAGATGTTTCAACATTTGGCAACATTGACAAAGAAACAAAGAGGAGAGAGAGAGAGAGAGAGAGAGAGAGAGAGAGAGAGAGAGAGAGAGAGAGAACGTCGTTAGCATCATAGGTTTAAAGAATTTAGTTGAAAGTAGTTTAAAAAATTGAGCGTTTAGAAACAGCAACAAAACAGAGAGAGAGAGAGAGAGAGAGAGAGAGAGAGAGAGAGAGAGAGAGAGAGAGAGAATGTTAGCATAATAGTTTTAAATTCCATTGTAAAGTAGTTAAAAAAATTTAAAAATTCACCATTTAACAATAGCAACTAGATTTATCAATATATGCATTATACGTAAATCAACTGGAGCACGTTTAAGGTGATTTGTTTACCTAGATGAATTGTGAATCTAAAATAACTACTAAATATAAGCTACAAAATAATTTTTTCACTAGTCCATCGGGTAAAACTATCAACCAGGCAATTACATTTACGTAGGTATGGTCTACAAAAAAAAAAAAAAAAAAACTTAGAAAATGACACACAGAAAGAATAAAATCGTCTAAGATATTTTTTTTTTCAATACCCTGATTACTGACCTAATGACTGGGGAGCTTATCAAAAATGAGGCGATTCCTCGATAACGCAGAAGATAAACAGCTGTAACAACGTCCGAAGATCTTGCTATGATAAGCTTAATGACATTTTTTTTTAATATAGTCGCAGATACCTTTTGGTCGCCTTGCGAGGGAGGGATAGTCTGCTTTAGTTGTTGGTCTTGTAAAAGGGTCCTGCGTTTGGTATATATATATATATATATATATATATATATATATATATATATATATATATATATATATATGTGTGTGTGTGTGTGTGTGTGTGTGTGTGTGTGTATGTGTGTGTGTGTCTGTACACTAAATCACGTTGTGTCCCTCTGTGTCCTCACCGACAGGCTATTAAATGCCCATATAAAAGATTATCTCGCATTTGACACACAGGTACCCACACAGCCTCTGGAAAACGTAAACTAATAGCGAGTCTATTTCCAGGCCAAAGAGACTCCAGAAAAATAATGGGTCTGGAATGGGAGATATTTTAATTCCCTTCTTCAGGCTTTTATTATTATTATTATTATTATTATTATTATTATTATTATTATTATTTTATTATTATTTTATTATTATTATTATTGGATTATTATTATTATTATTATTCAGCAGATGAAACATATTCGTATGGAACAAGCCCACCAAAGGGGTCATTGACTTGAAATTTAAGCTTACAAAGAATATGGTGTTCGTTTGGTATAAGTAAGAGGAAGTAAAAGGAAAGACAGAAAGAATATATCCCATTCATTAAAAAAGAAGAGAATAAATTAATACAAATAATAAATAGATTAATATTCATTAAAATGTAAGAAGAATAGTAATGTGTAATTCAGGAGACCACAGGTTACAACACCACAGCCTCTGGAAAATGTCAACGGATACCGTGGCTATTTCCAGCCTAGAGGGAGACTGGACTATTATACCGAGTCTGGAAGGGATAGGAGACCCTTTCCAAGGCCCATTACCTGGACGAATTAAGCTTCATTTCCACCTATAACTCTCCACTAACCACCTGATTCGAGAGGAATGTCATTGTGCAATTAAAGGACTCAAGGAGCATTAGACTCATCAAGTCATTAGAGGGAGTCTGGTTGGCGTCGAAAAAAGCGGAAGGAAACAATAGGGCCAATTTAAATTGACCCCGAATTTGTATCTTTTAGGCCCGGATGCAAATTGGCCTCGAAAATTCTCAAAAGGGAAAATGATAATTAACTTGATCAGTGTCTATAAAATGACTTAATTTGGTAAGGGGATTGTTTTAACAAGAGGATTTTATGCCAGTATGCGTCACTGGTCTCTTCCAAGTCTTGTCATTGATTATATATGTTACATTAACCCTTAGGACTTATGCGGTCATATATCTAGGATCGAACACTGACCCCTCGATTTCTTCGAAATTTTTTCCACATTTACCCATAAAATGAATGCCAATGAAAATGAAAAATGACTAATTTAAAAAGCAAACCAAAAGCACTATAATCTACCCTTATTGGTGTAGGTTAGGTTGACAAAACCAAATGCCATATAAAACCTGTAAAAAAAGCGCCGAAGTTCTCTGTACAACGTGTAATGAAGGCCACCTAAAATAGATCTATCTTTGCCAGAAGCAAGGTTATGACTACATTTAACCTTAAATTAAAAAAAAACAACATTGAGGCTAGAGGGCTGCAATTCAGTATGTTTGATGATCGGAAGGTGGATGATCAACATACCAATTTGCAGCCTTCTGCCTCAATAGTTTTTAAGAACCGAGGCCAGAGAAAAAAAAGCGCAGACAGAAGAAAGTGCATGCGAACAGATAAAGCCGACACAACAGTTTTCTTTTACAGAAAACTTAAAAACTGTCTTTGCTGAAACAAAAACATAAAAACAATATCTAATGATTTCTTGCATGAGATTGGTCTAAAAATAAGTCGTCTGTAAAACACGAGAATAAAAATTCAGAAAAGGCGTCGTTAACGACAGAACTGTGATAAAATCGAGCAGATTTTTACGTCAATTAAGCGTGAGAGACCAACAATAATATTCGTGCTTCCTGAATTTGGCTTGTGCAGATTATAAAAATGGAGATTACTGAGGTATTATAGAATGTTACGTCTGCACAGAAATAATTAAAGCAATATGTGTCAATAAGGGGTAGATTTGGTCTGACATAAACTGAAATAGTTTTCATCAATATTACTTTAAATTGCTTTTAATCAAACACTCTGTCACTTTACATACATATATACATACATACACACACACACACAAACACACATATATATAGTGTATATACTATATATATATATATATATATATATATATATATATATATATATATATACACATGATGTATAATCCATGGCATTAATAATGCCAGAGAATATTGGCCAAATGCCACAGTCTATATAATAGCCATTACATAATGCATTCATTATGCACGCAATTTGAAATTTAAAACCACCACTAATAGCCAGGTAATATAATGTTGAAATCTGGGATTATATTGGCAAAAAGCGAACTGGAATCATTATGACTCAGCCAAGCCAAGGGAAGGGGGTTTAACCCAGAGGTGGTTTATTTGTAGTGCATCAATAATTATTCGTGCTGGGATGAAGCTGGTTGTTTTATGAATATATGAGCAGGACTTAGTCTTGGTAATATGATGAAAAAATTAAACAATAAAAAAAATATAATGAAATAAAAAATAATGAAATAAAAATGTGATAATCTATAATGACAGTCGACGTCTCTCTCTCTCTCTCTCTCTCTCTCTCTCTCTCTCTCTCTCTCTCTCTCATTATAGTGACGATTGCCTCTTTTTGCTGTCTCTAGATGGTTAGTTTATTACTAGTTAAACTAATGTGGAATTGAGGTAAATATACAGTAAAAAGAGTAAAATGAACCGAAGAAAGAGAGAGAGAGAGAGAGAGAGATGGTAGGTAATAGATTGTACTAACTGCTCAAAATAAATTTTTTAGGTCCTAGAAAATAAAATGAAGGCAATATACCTCGTTGTCATAGGGCAATGTATTTTGCACAGTAAGTGACATATCATTACCCAGGCTATAATCTTTTACAGGACATTGCAGTGCACCAAGTAAATTGAGAGAAGAAGAAGAAGAAGAAGAAGAAGAAGAAGAAGAAGAAGTTGGATCACGTGTGTCTCATCAAACCAGAACTTATCAGAAATGGAACGATTTTTCAGATAACGCAGGAGATAATACTATACATTATACGACATAAATCTATTTATGATGAGAAAACTCGTACTTTAATCCATTGATAGATAATCTTTGCTCATAGTATGACGCGGTAGGTTTATTGTAAGGCAATCGTGTATATATTTCATTGGTTGCATACATACATACATACATGCATACATGCATAATATATATGTATGCATACATACACACACAATTTCTTAAACAGACCAAATGAATGGAAATTGTTGATATAAAGTCATTTTAATATCCATAATTCATTTATATTATTCATTGCTGGTATACATACATATACACATGCATGCATAAGTATTTTTTTAAACAGCTGATATTACAGAACATTGATGATAAAAAAGTTAAATTAATGTACATCCTTCATTTATATCTTTCATTGTTGGCATACATACATACATACATACAATCGACAAGAAAAGTTAAGATACAGTTTTCATTAACTTTCGTTCATCGAATTTCTCATTTGTTTTTACTGAAAAGACATAATATCGCTAAATTTACTCTAGAATATGAAAATACACTGCAAATTATATCATATAAATTAAAACTGCAAATCAGAACTGTTCAGATACTTAAAAACACGATGTATGTCCGAAGTAATTGGAATTTCTCAGATGGATTCGTTCATAGAGATCTGGTAGATAGAATGTGAATTCCTGATTGTAGTACTATGTATCACGACGACAATATTTACTCGTTTTCTTTCATGAACGTGGATATTATTGCATCATCGTAAGTGGTGAATGCAATTATTTTAGTTTCTACAAACTCGTGTTTGTATTCCAAAGCGATTAAAGTTAGCTGACATCAGTGGCAGTCAATGTTGCGACGGCTAAGGTAGGTTGAGCATTTTTTGCACGATATAAAACTTTAATTGCCTATGTAATACATATTGAGTTATTTGTGGTAATAAATGTTTTTACTTAACACAGCTTTTTTCGTGAATTATTTGTGGATGAAACCCGATTTTCAAAAGTACAGACTTCAAGAGAGCAAGAATGACCGTAGCCTGCGTCTAAAATTTTCCACGTCTTTTTACAATCTTTGAATGTTATGGCAACTGTCGAATGAAATAAAGATTAGGGTATGAATTTCTCTGAGAATTAACTTGAATGTTATGATCCTTCAAATTTTATCTAGCATAGTGGAGCACGATCTTGGCAGTCACGTCACCCTGTTTCCCAGGTATCTGTGCACCGAGTCACCGCGATTTCTTCTGCCTTTCCCCGCCACAAGTCCGTCACCAATACTATGATTCTCTCTCTCTCTCTCTCTCTCTCTCTCTCTCTCTCTCTCTCTCTCTCTCCACTTCTAAAACATACTTTAAAAATATATATTACCACTCAATCTCCCAAAGAAAATATAATGAAATTAAGTAGTTAGAAATAGGCAGATTTTGCTCTCTCTCTCTCTC
>NC_087216.1:660000-675000 GCF_015104395.2 Macrobrachium nipponense
TGGAGAGAAGTATGTACCTATACATACATCCATACATAAACCTATAATATATATATATATATATATATATATATATATATATATATATATATATATATATATATATATATAGTATATATAAGTCTATCAACATTTCCGTGATTCATATATATATCGAGCTACAATGTCCTTTAATATCTAATTCGCTCTACCTCGGAATTAATATATTTTCATATATGCTAAACCGAAGGGGAATTTTTTCTCGATAATAGATTTGCCTGGACCAGGGCGCGAACCTATGGATCCTTTCAAACCCAGGAACGTCAGTGAAGCTTTATCTACTACACTCTCGCGGTGGTGTAGTAGATAAAGCTTCACTGACGTTCCTGGGTTTGAAAGGATCCATAGGTTCGCGCCCTGGTCAGGCAAATCTATTATCGAGAAAAAATTCCCCTTCGGTTAAGCATATATGAAAATATATTAATTCCGAGGTAGAGCGAATTAGATATTAAAGGACATTGTAGCTCGATATATAGTATATATATATACTATATATATATATATATATATATATATATATATATATATATATATATATATATACATACAATAGATAAAGCCACTAGAAAGTTAAAAATTGAAAAGACAAAGTGCCAAGTACTTTCGTGTATTTAAACACTTACCTCTTCGTTCCCTGAAGATCAGGTTTGTATACACGAAAGTACTTGGCACTTTGTCTTTTCATTTTTATCTTTTCCTAGTGCGTCAGTTAATAAACAAAATAAGTACTTAGTTTTGTTATTTCTTAGTAATATATATATATATATATATATATATTATCTATAATATACTATATATCATATATATATATATATCTTATATATCTATATATATATAATATATATATATATATATATATATATATTATATATATATATATTATATATATATATATATATTATATATATATAATATCTATATATATATATATATATACTAAGAAACTAACAAAACTAAGTACTTTATTTTGTTTATTAACTGAAGCCACTAGGAAAGATAAAAATGAAAAGACAAAGTGCCAGATATCCTTTTCTTTACCTAAAACTTAACACATAAAGCGTAAACGTTATTTAAAGCAGTGTTTACCCTACAAAAACACCACAGGCGGAAGAGGACAGATGGGACATAGAAAAGTAGAGAAATAGATATCAATTTTGGAGCAGATATTTTCTTTTTACTTTTATTTGGACAATATAAACGAAGAGGAAAAGATGATAATCGGTTTTTGTGAAATAAACAAGTGAAATATGGCAATCAAGTTTTCTGTACAGCGTATAATTCTGTATTACCCGCGGCCCATGAAACGTTCAGCCACTGTACGATCATAGTTAACTTTAACCTTAAATAAAATCCACACTACTGAGGCTAGAGGGCTGAAATTTCTTATGTTTGATGATTGTAGGGTGGATGATCAACGTAACACTTTGCAGTCCTGTAGCCTCAGTAATTTTTAATATGTGAGGGCGGACAAAGTCACCTCAATACTAACCTTTTACAGAAAACTAATATGAGAGACTTTCATGTGCTAGTTATCAATTTTCGAACTATTCTCTGATAATTATTTTTATACAGATAGATAAAAAGGAATTATATTTTAACTTCAATAATATTTTGTACAATTTTAAATGAATCTAAATGACACAGGAAAAAATGAACATATCTAGATAATATGACACTTAAGATTTTTATTTCAAACTTTCGCTGGGTATTCATAACTCCTGTCATTTTTTTTTTTTTTATAAAATAGTAAATTTTGAGAAAATAGTCAATTTCCTAAAATACACGGTTTTTGATGCATTCTGATAGTTCAACTTTTCTCCTGAAACCTCATTATTAGTAATGGTTCTCAAATATGTGAAGATGTCTAATTGTTTAAAATTGATAGTAGACTGGGGCGATGTTTGGTAAAATAAGTATAAGATTTGGAATATAAAATATAGAATATATTATAAAATATCCCACGAAAACTAGTAGTGGTTCTCAGTTTTGAGGAAATGCCTACTTGTTCAAAATTGACAGTAGACAGGTCTTCTTATAAAATTGACAGTAGACAGGTCTTCTTATAAAATTGACAGTAGACAGGTCTTCTTATTATAAAATTGAAAGTAGTCATGGGGCCATGGAATAGAAACAGAATAGAAACGCAAATAATATTACCAAAATTGTTCCCAAATTTTATAATTTTGCAATACATGACCTGTAATCGAATTGACTTAAAATGATTAGTTGTTAAAATTCCCGAGTGTCCGGATGTGTAATGATAAAAAAATGTTAATTGATTTCATACAATGAAATTTATGTAGATTCCTTTGAAAGGAAAAACATGGTAAACCTGATTACGTCGAATGCATTTGCAGGTCTTTAAGCTTAATGGCAAAATTCTCTTCTTTTAATGGTGATATACAGAGCTAGTACATATTATTGTTTGATGAGTATAATTATATATACTATATGTATATCGAGCTACAATATCCTTTAATATCTAATTCGCTCTACCTCGGAATTAATATATTTTCATATATGCTTAACCGAAGGGGAATTTTTTCTCGATAATAGACTTGCCTGGATCGGGACGCGAACCCAGGATCCTTTCAAATCCAGGAACGTCAGTGAAGCTTTTTACCTACTACACTACCTCTCATGGTAGTGTAGTAGGTAAAAAGCTCACTGACGTTATCTGGATTTGAAAGGATCCTGGGTTCGCGTCCGATCCAGGCAAGTCTATTATCGAGAAAAAATTCCCCTTCGGTTAAGCATATATGAAAATATATTATTCCGAGGTAGAGCGAATTAGATATTAAAGGACATTGTAGCTCGATATATGTTATAGAATAGAAAAAGTATATACTTATATCATATATGTATATATAATATATGTATATATATATATATATCGTATATATATATATATATCTATATACATATATATATATATATATATATATATATATAGGATATATATATATATATATGGTGATACGACTCAGTACATATTATGTTTGTGATAAAATTATATATACTATATATATGTATATATATATATAATATATATATATATATATATATAATATATAATATATATATAATATATATATAATATATATATATATATATATATATATATATATTAATATATATATATATTCAATATATATAATTTATAAATATATATATATATATTATATATATATTATACATATATAGTATATATTATACTCATCAAACAATAATGTAACTACGCTGTATATCATTTATATATATATAATATATATATATATATATTATATATATATATATATATATACATATAATATGTATATAATATTATCATCAAAACAATAATATGTACTAGCTCTGTATATCACCATTAAAAGAAGAGAATTTTGCTATTAAGCTTAAAGACATGCAAATGTATTCGACGTAATCAGGTTTACCAAGTTTTTCCTTTCAAAGGAATCTACATAAATTTCATTGTATGAAATCAATTAACATTTTTTTATCATTACACATCCGGACCATCGGGAATTTTAACAACTAATCATTTTAAGTCAATTCGTTTACAGGTCATGTATTGCAAAATTATAAAATTTGGGAACAATTTTGGTAATATTATTTGCGTTTCTATTCTGTTTCTATTCCATGGCCCCATGACTACTTTCAATTTTATAATAAGAAGACCTGTCTACCGTCAATTTTATAAGAAGACCTGTCTACTGTCAATTTTGAACAAGTAGGCATTTCCACAAAACTAAGAACCATTACTAGTTTTCGTGGGATATAATTTTAATAATATTTTTCTATATTTATATTCCAAATCTTATACCTATTTTACCAAACATCGCCCCAGTCTGCTGTCAATTTTAAACAATTAGACATCTTCACATATTTGAGAACCATTACTAATAATGAGGTTTCAGGAGAAAGGTTGAACTATCAGAATGCATCAAAAACCGTGTATTTTAGGAAATTGACTATTTTCTCAAAATTTACTATTTTATAAAAAAAAAAAAAAATGACAGGAGTTATGAATACCCAGCGAAAGTTTGAAATAAAAATCTTAAGTGTCATATTATCTAGATATGTTCATTTTTTCCTGTGTCATTTAGATTCATTTAAAATTGAACAAATTATTATTGAAGCTAAAATATAATTCCTTTTTATCTATCTGTATAAAAATAATTATCAGAGAATAGTTCGAAAATTGATAACTAGCACATGAAAGTCTCTCATTTTAGTTTTCTGTAAAAGGTAAGTATTGAGGTGACTTTGTCCGCCCTCACATATTAAAAATTACTGAGGCTACAGGACTGCAAAGTGGTACGTTGATCATCCACCCTACAATCATCAAACATAAGAAATTTCAGCCCTCTAGCCTCAGTAGTGTGGATTTTATTTAAGGTTAAAGTTAACCATGATTGTACAGTGGCTGAACGTTTCATGGGCAGCGGGTGATACAGAATTATACGCTGTACAGAAAACTCGATTGCCATATTTCACTTGTTTATTTCACAAAAACCGATTATCATTTTCCTCTTCGCTTATCTTGTCCAAATAAAAGTAAAAAAGAAAAATATCTGCTCCAAAATTGATAAAAGAAAAATATCTGCTCCAAAATTGATAAAAGAAAAATATCTGCTCCAAAATTGATATCTAGCATCTAACGCCATTCTTTTTTACTTTACAAAAAATAGAAGTAAGAAAAAAACAGTTCTCTTTCACCCAGACACCAAAAGATTGTTTCCAATTTCTTTCAATCCCCTCCAAAGACAGCACTCTGCCAAAACGCCCAGATATAACCAAAGCATTTTCTTCAATGACACGGAAAAAGAAACGGGAAAATTTTGCCTCTCTCTCTCTCTCTCTCTCTCTCTCTCTCTCTCTCTCTCTCTCTCTCTCTCTCTCTCTCAACTACTGATGACATAAATGAAGATATATCTGGAACACTTTTCTTCCTATTAAGGGAAAAATACTTCGTCATTGAAAACAAAAGATAGCAATCATTGATCGTTTTCAGAAGGCTCTCTCTCTCTCTCTCTCTCTCTCTTCTCTCTCTCTCTCTCTCCTACTGATGACATAAATCAAGATATCTCTGGAACACATTTCTTTCTATTAAGGAAAAAATACTTCTTTATTGAAAAGAAAAGATAGCAATCATTGATCTCTTTCAAAAGGTTCTCCCTCTGTCTGTCTGTCTGTCTGTCTGTCTGTCTACAGACTGTCTGTCTGTCTGTCTGTCTGTCTGTCTGTCTCTCGTCCAGAAGACATAAAAAAAACACGTCTATAAAACGTTCCTTTCCCTATAAACAAAAACACTTTTCTCCTGAAAATAAAGACAGTCGAATATTGGACATTGGAGGATGGATGATCAACATACCAATTTGCAGCCCTCTAGCCGCAGCAGGTTTTAAAGATCTGGGGGCGGACAGATAAAGTGCGGACGGACAGACAAAGCCATCTCAATAGTTTTATCATACAGACGACTAAAAGCTGATCATCAATTTAAAATACAGCCAGTTAATATTTCAACTTTTTATCAGACTTGCCCCAACGCTATATCGATAATAGAAACCCGACAACAAGCCATATAAGATAGGGAACTCACCTGTCAATAAGTAAGGCCAATGCCATAGATATCGGAAACATGTATTGGATGCAGTATAAGGTGTTTGTTAAATGGGGTCTAGTACCAATGCAATTAAGATATTGGGGCTAGATTTCTTGTATGACTTCAGGAGGATTTTTTAGGCTGAAAGGAATCTCTAGAATATATGTAGCAAATATAAGTTAGGGGTTCACCTTACTTTAATGATTTTAAAAGTGAACGTATAGTAATTGAGTTAATACATTTATACGTATATATATAGCTTAGTGCCAGGAACCAGGAGTCAATCCATTTTAATAATCATCAATGAAGGGAAGAGGACACACACGGATGTACATGCTGTCTTTATTGCGACGTTTCGTAATTATCAAATTAATTACATCATCAGGCTGTTAAAATGAAAAATAAAATTCCTAGTAAAATTGTAAAACAAAACTAAAAATTAAAAATTCAGAAATGCAAAAGCTAAAAAAATTATTTTTACTAAGTGTACAAAACATACACATTAAAATTAAGGAAATTATTAAATTATTTATTAGGACATATATTAAAATGAAAGATAAATGAGCATAAAATAAGCAGAAATTGACAAAAAAATTGAAAGCACTGCAGTTACAGAACAAGAGGTTAAGGACCGACCTAGAGGAGTGACAGCGTTAAACTAAACGTAAACATGAAAACATAAATAAACATAAATAAACATAAATAAACAACACAAGTCAAGACAAATACAGAGGGGAGGAAGACGTATGGGTGTTCAACGACAGAACAAGTTATTCTAGAATCGCTTTTTATTAAACAACTTGTTCCGTCGTTGAACACCCATACGTCTTCCGCCCCTCTGTATTTGTCTTGACTTGCGTTGTTTATTTATGTTTTTATGTTTACGTTTAGTTTAACAACGCTGTCACTCCTCTAGGTCGGTCCTTAATGTCTTGTTCTGTAACTGTTCGCTGCTGCTTTCAATTTTTTGTCAATTTTTTGCTTATTTTATGTCCATTTATCTTTCATTTTAATAAATGTCCTTTTAAATAATTTAATTTCCTTAATTTTAATGTGTATATTTTGTACACTTACTAGGAATCATTTTTTTAGCTTTTGCATTTCTGAATTTTTAATTTTTAGTTTTGTTTTTACAATTTTACTAGGAATTTTATTTTTCATTTTAACAGCCTGATGATGTAATTAATTTGATAATTACGAAACGGGCGCAATAAAGACAGCATGTACTTTCTGTGTGTGTCCTCTTCCCTTCATTGATATATATATATATATATATATATATATATATATCTACTATATATATATATAGATATATGTATATATATATATCATATTATATGTATATACATACATACTACATATATATATATATATATATATATATAATATATATATATATATATACTATACATATACAGGTGTCAGAGGCTCTTCGTACCTCTCACTGATTTCATCCATCAAAAATCTTTAGGCTCTTTATAGATGTAGTAGGCTTTTAAAGGAGGATAGTGTTTTGGAGCACAGAAAGAAAGAGAGAGAGAGAGAGAGAGAGAGAGAGAGAGAAGAGAGAGAGAGAGAGAGGAATAGTTAACAAAAAGACAAACTTATATAGTATCGCCTATACTTGTCGCTTACGATAATATAAAATTATTTAGGAAATTAATGTTAATATATGTATATCTATATATATATATATATATATATATATATATATATATATATATATAATATAATATACATGATTTATGTATATTTCTTGGTTTAAATTTTTCAGTAGATTCGTAAGTCACGGTTATTGGTTTTCCAAAACTTTGGAAGTAGAAATGAAATAAGAATAGAAATACTGATAATAAAATAAAAGTTAACAATGAAGAGGAAAATAATATAGATAAAATAAAAAATTTTAAAAAATGTTACAAAAATGATAATAAAATACAGAAAATAATAAACATAAGGCATAATAATTTTTTTTTAAATTTGATGATAAAAAATAGAGGAAAATAAATATAAAGCCTAATAAAATAATAATTTTTTTAAAATTTTTTGAAAATAAATAAATAATAGATGGAAAAAATAAATAGAAAATATAACAAAAATAAAAATAAAACAAAACCAATATTAAAAATAAATGCAAAAATAAACAAACATAGATATAATAAATAAAACTATATTGAAATTATGATGAACTCTATTATCGTTCCAACTCTAATTTCATTTTAGTAACATAATGGTTTTCTTATGGAATAATGTTATGAACAGTGAAATTAAACCCTTTTAATTGTTTATTGAATCTGGGAATGATAAGGGGATGCTGGGAACGTCTGTCGCTCTCTCTCTCTCTCTCTCTCTCTCTCTCTCTCTCTCTCTCTCTCTCTCTCTCTCTCTTCAATTTTGTCTGTCCATATGCAAAGTAATCAAATTTAAATAAAAAAATTATTTTTATAAACATAACATCAATATCCCTTCTTTTTCTGTACTGTTATGAAATATATTAAGCCCTACGTTCAACAATATATTACAGAATGTACTTACTAAATAGCAAAGTGTTTAAAAGGAAAAAATGATTTATGTTTTAAGAATCTAACAGCGATATTCTGTACTGTTATGAAATATATTTTACGTCACAATATATCCCAGAATGTACTTATTGAATGGCCAAGCATTTAAAGGCAAAAATGAACGATTCTGTCATATTGTATATGGTCAGCTAGAGGATACTTCAACCATAAAAAAGGGGGGTTTGAATATCCCATTTCGAATAAAAACTTCATTCCACTGAGAGGGGGAATGTCATGGCTTTTTTATTTTGTGGAATGCCACACGGCGATGAATCATACAGTACTGCAAAGTTATTTACATAAATGAATTTTGTAGGGGATGCCATAGACACGCATGAATTCTGGGAAATGTAATTAAAATATTTTAATGGGATTGTACAACAACGACGATGTTAGAATGTTGTATCTTGTTTACTCGTATATACATGATTTCCTGTTAGCTTGTAAACATCTATAAAAGCATTTACGAATCTTAAATTAATAAAAAGCAATTTTATTTTAGTTTTTCGTACAATAAGAAACTTTGTTTGATTGATTATTGACGAAATAATATGCTTTGTAATAAAAGATAATAGCGTCGCGTTTGTTGATAATTCTCTCTCTCTCTCTCTCTCTCTCTCTCTCTCTCTCTCTCTCTGTATTTTGAAGAGAACCAGTAATATATGCCTTACTATGAAGCTGCTTAATGATTTATAGGCTGGCTCTCTCTCTCTCTCTCCTCTCTCTCCTCTCTCTCTCACTAATCTCTCTCTTCTTTCTCTCTCTCTGTGTATTAAGTCTTAAAACGAATCTATGATAGATGGTAATATATGAATGGGAAACGTGTTAATGATTTATGATTTACATAGTCCTCTCTCTCTCTCTCTCTCTCTCTCTCTCTCTCTCTCTCTCTCTCTCTCTCTCTCTCTCTGTGTGTGTAGGTATGTATTAAAACGAATCTATGATAGATGGTAATATATGAATGTGAAACGTGTTAATGATTTATGATTTACATAGTCCTCTCTCTCTCTCTCTTCTCTGAAGCAACGAAATTCCATCATTGTTTCGTGAACAATGAAGCTTTTCCCCAACACACACTTTTTTGCCAATTTACAAGAAAAAAAAAAAAACTCCCTTTCAGTCGTTCACAAAACATCCGTCTCTTTATTTCTCCAACACGAATCCGTGATGCCAGACCTTACGAAATCCCCTTCCTAAATCCCCTCTGTGATAGGATTAGCCGAAACAAATCCCAAATTCTAAATCTCCCTTTTATGACACATGCTGTGCTACACTAGGAGACCAGAATGTAAATGTGCATTGTTTGGAGTTACTGGCGCACAAAAAAAAAAAAAAAAAAAAAATAAGCTTTTAGTATTATTCCAGATTCATTCCAGTTGATGGCGAATTCCAGGAGGAATCCTATCAAGGGAGGGAATTGGGGGGTGGGGGTGGGGGGAGGTGAGGTTTTTTCAAAATCGTGACGTGGAGGTTTTTGTGGTATGGTTTTTTATATGTATTTTTTTTTGTCTTATTACTCGCATATGTACCGGTATGTATTTGGTAAATGTAGAGTAAGTATAATATTGTATTAATACGACATACATACACACACACACACACACACACAACATATATATATATATATATATATATATATATATATATCTATATATATATATGTGTGTGTATGTATATATATATATATATATATATATATATATATATATATATATATATATATATATATTTACATCTATATATATATAAACAATATATGTATCTATATATATCTATATACATCTATATATATCCGTAATACATTGCAGCTGAAATACCATCATTAAACACTTAACGAACTCACGGAATACACATATAACCTTACCTTTCTCCACACGAACCCCTGCAACCGAGTACCACTTCCACTCAACTCAGGAAATTCACCGTTCCAATTTCGGACTTTCCTTGGAGCCGAATGAAATATATTGCCCATATTTATGCGGGTTCATTCAGCCGTCTGGTTCTCTGAAGGGAGAGAAATAGTACGGAATTCAGTACACTTTAATATTGCAATGGTCAGTGTGAGGAGACTATATTGGATCCTAGTGAAGAGTAACTAAGGATGAAGTTCTTGGCAACCTTGTTATATTGTCATATTGAGGATTGGTAGCGCTCCTTTTTTTATGATTTAGTTTTAGTGTTAGATAATTAAAAAGAGACAGCTTGAATATTTCGTAACAATAATAATAATAATATAATAATAATTAATAATAATAATAATAATAATAATAATAATAATGGTAATGGAAGTCAAGGAAGAAGCAGGGAGAATAAAACAAAGATTCACAGACATCACGACAGACACAGTCAGACACCAACTAAAGAAAATGCCAAACTGGAAAGCCCAGGTCCCGATGAAGTCCATGGATACTGGCTTAAAAACTTCAAGTCCCTACACCCACGAATAGCAGAACAACTCCAGCATTGTATCTCAAATCACCAAGCACCCAAATGGATGACCACAGAAGAAAACATCCTTAGTACAAAAAGACAAGAGTAAGGGAAAATATAGCCAGTAACTACAGGCCTATCACCTGCCTAACAATAATGTGGAAGTTACTAACAGGTATCATCAGTGAAAGGCTATACAACTACCTAGAGGAGACAAACACCCATCCCCCACCAACAGAAAGGCTGCAGAAGGAAGTGTAGGGGCACAAAAGACCAGCTCCTGATAGACAAAATGGTAATGAAGAACAGTAGGAGAAAGAAAACCAACCTCCAAGCATGGCGGATGGATAGACTATAAGAAAGCCTTCGACACTGATACCACACACTAGGCAATAGAATGCCTGAAAAATATATGGGGCAGAGGAAAATACCATCAGCTCCTCAAAAATACAATGCGCAACTGGAATACAATACTTACAAGCTCTGGAATAAGACTAGCAGAGGTTAAGGGGGTATCAGGAGAGGATCTTCCTCCAGGGCGACTCACTGTCCCCACTACCTTCTTCGTAGTATCCATGATTCCCTTGACAAAAGTACTACAGAAGATGGATGCCGGGTACCACTCAAGAAAAGAGGCAACAGAATCAACCATCTGATGTTCATGGACGACAATCAAGCTGTATGGTAAGAGCATCAAGGAAATAGATACCCTAATCCAGACTGTAAGGATTGTATCTGGGGACATCAGGATGGAGTTTTGGAATAGAAAAATGTGCCTTAGTCAACATACAAAAAGGCAAAGTAACGAGAAACTGAAGGGATAAAGCTACCAGATGGGAGCAACATCAAACACATAGATGAGACAGGATACAAATACCTGGGAATAATGGAAGGAGGAGATATAAAACACCAAGAGATGAAGGACACGATCAGGAAAGAATATATGCAGAGACTCAAGGCGATACTCAAGTCAAAACTCAACGCCGGAAATATGATAAAAAGCCATAAACACATGGGCAGTGCCAGTAATCAGATACAGCGCAGGAATAGTGGAATGGACGAAGGCAGAACTCCGCAGCATAGATCAGAAAACCAGGAAACATATGACATACACAAAGCACTACACCCAAGAGCAAATACGGACAGACTATACATAACACGAAAGGAAGGAGGGAGAGGACTACTCATATAGAGGACTGCGTCACATCGAAAACAGAGCACTGGGGCAATATCTGAAAACCAGTGAAGACGAGTGGCTAAAGAGTGCATGGGAAGAAGGACTAATAAAAGCAGACGAAGACCCAGAAATATACAGAGACAGGAGAACAGAAAGAACAGAGAACTGGCACTTGGCAACAAACCAATGCATGGACAATACATGAGACAGACTAAAGAACTAGCCAGCGATGACAATTGGCAATGGCTACAGAGGGGAGAGCTAAAGAAGGAAACTGAAGGAATGATAACAGCGGCACAAGATCAGGCCCTAAGAACCAGATATGGTTCAAAGTTACGATAGACGGAAATAAACAATCTCTTCCCATATGTAGGAAGTGCAATACGAAAAGTGAAACCATAAACACATAGCAGTGAATGCCGGCACTTGCACAGAACCAGTACAAAAAGAGGCATGATTCAGTAGCAAAAAAGCCCTCCACTGGAGCCTGTGCAAGAAACATCAGCTACCTTGCAGTAATAAGTGGTACGAGCACCAACCTGAAGGAGTGATAGAAAACGATCAGGCAAAGATCCTCTGGGGACTATGGTATCAGAACGGATAGGGTGATACGTGCAAACAGACCAGACGTGACGTTGATTGACAAGGTCAAGAAGAAAGTATAACTCATTGATGTCGCAATACCATGGGACACCAGAGTTGAAGAGAAAGAGAGGGAAAAATTGGATAAGTATCAAGATCTGAAAATAGAAATAAGAAGGATATGGGATATGCCAGTGGAAATCGTACCCATAATCATAGGAGCACTAGGCACGATCCCAAGATCCCTGAAAGGAATCTAGAAAAAACTAGAGGCTGAAGTAGCTCCGGGCCTCATGCAGAAGAGTGTGATCCTAGAAATGCACACATAGTAAGAAGAGTGATGGGACTCCTAAGGAGGCAGGATGCAACCCGGAACCCCACACTATAAATACCACCCAGTCGAATTGGAGGACTGTGATAGAGCAAAAAAAAAAAAAAAAAAAAAAAAAATAATAATAATAATATAATATAATAATAATAACTTTAATTATTACTATTATTATTATTATTATTATTATATTATTATTATTATTATTATTATTATTATTATTATATAATAATAATAATAATAATAATAATAATAATAATAATAATAATAATAATAATAATAATAATGATAAATTATTATTATTATTATTATTGTAAAATTTATTTAATTTAGACTTCAACCCACAAATCCATCTGGAAATAATATCCCTCTAAGAGGAAAAAATTTTCATTTTTTTAGTAGTCTAACAACCAAAAATGAAAAAAATCATTAAATGCAAAAAATTCCTTTAAAAAAGGAATCGAATACTATGATATAAAGGGACATAATCCTCCCTGGAATCCATAAAGGTATTTTGGGAACAAAATGAAAAATAAGAAGCCACTGAAATAAAAAAAATAAAAAATGGGGTCTTGCAGAATCCCGCCCCAAGAGAGAGAGAGAGAGAGAGAGAGAGAGAGAGAGAGAGAGAGAGAGATTTGAGAGAGAGAGAGCTAAAATCAATGGTTAATTGCCTTCTTTAGTTTTCCTTTTACCCACTAAAATATAAGTCAGATAGATAATTAGATAGTTAGATAAACAGAGAGAGAGAGAGAGAGAGAGAGAGAGAGAGAGAGAGAGAGAGAGAGAGAGCTCAAACCCAACCCTAATTTTCCCGCTCTCGTCTTCCTGTCGACAAGAAAGTCTTTTAAACGAAGCTTCACATAAACTAAAAACAAGCTGAGCCAGACCTGAAAGTAAACACAAAGAAGAAGAAGAAGAAGAAGAAGAAGAAGAAGAAGAAGAAGAAGAAGAAGAAGAAGAAGAAGAAGATGGTGCCTGAGAGAAGGAGATAAGGCTTTTTGAATCGTGGTGATCAATCCGAGTCTCTCGCTCCCTCGGAAGCTGACAAGTCATCTTTGTCAACACCTGGAACATCTCCTCATCCCGCCAGGGTACTTTTGGAGATGCTGTGAATTAGGAGACGCTCTTGAGTGCGTCTTCGCTTCTCGAGCGTTGCAACGTTGCAACGTTGGGTTGTTTTAGCTTTCAGCTTCGCGGAATTGCAAAATGACAGATGAGTCGTAAGATTGCAGTGTGCTAGATTGGATGGGAATGTGGTAAAGTAACTAAGCGAATTGCAAAATTGCAAAGTGTCTGAGTGAATGCAAAATTGCAAATCCTAGAGTATATTGTAAAATGGTAGAATAAATTGTAAAATTTAAAATGGCCAAAGTTAATGGTAAAATTGTAGAATATCAAAGAGGTAAAATTGCAAAAATCACTTAAATATGCTAAATTCCAAAGTGCCAGAATGAATGGAAAAACTGCTAATTAATTAAGTGAATTTCAAAGTTGCAGAATGCCACACTAAATGAAAAAAAATGCAAAACACCAAAAAAATTACAAAACTGCAAAATGGCAAATCAAATTGCAAAATTGCAAAATGCCAAAGTAATTGGGAAGTTTCCAAAATAACTAAGTAAATTGCAAAATAACTAATTGAATTACAAAACTGCAAAATGTCTAAGTGAATTGAAAAATTGCAAAATAATTAAGTAAATGTTAACAGAGCAAAACTGCAAAATATCAAAGTAATTTGCAAAAAGTCAAAGTAAAACTGCAAAACTGTCAAATAAAGTAAATTTGCAAAAATTGAAAAATGGCAAAGTAAATTGCAAAATTCCAAAATACCAAAGTAAACAGCAAAATTGCAAAAGTAAATTGCAAAAAGGTATATTGAATCCCAACATTGCAAAATACCAAAGTCAATGGCAAAATTGACAAATAAAGTAAAATACATCATTGCAAAATGCCATTGTAAACTCTGAGGTCCGGGGACTGACTTACGTTTATCTGCACCAAATAAGTATCTCAGAAAATTTATTCCGTTAACAGTAAAGAATATCTCACAGTAAAATGTTGTAAAAATCATATTATCAATTATGTGTTTACAAAGGTCCCTGAATTTTCAACTGAATACATTTTTCTTTTACCACTGATTTCCATTACGCCCACAATTTCGAAACTCATCTTCATGCAAAGACTAATGCGTATCCTTCCTTCCCTGTTAATTTCGTAACGTATCCGAATAACATTACGTGATTTTACCATTTTGCATCAAGACGATTAAGTTCCCCCA
>NC_087216.1:680000-681813 GCF_015104395.2 Macrobrachium nipponense
CCCACAAAATCAAGCTAAGTACAATGCTCTTTTATTCATTCATTGGAGTAACTTTGAGTGTTTCCTTTGCAGGTCGAATTTTCGTTGTCCTGTGGCTGAAGTTACTTTTTTACAGAAATTATCTACATCATTGGGACTTCGCTACTGCAAGTTTTTATCTTTGAGTTTCTGTTTCAAGAAGTTCTCCTGAAATATCATAAACATATACTGTGTTTAATCGTATCATTTTGGGGGATTATTAATTCTGTACGTAACAAATCATATTAAACATTGAATATGCGTTTGAACAGTGGACGTCTCTATTTATACAGATGCATGGATAGGGTTGTTAGGCACAAATCTGGATAAATTAGAGGTAACACTATTTCGGGTCAGGACAATAAAGGCTCCTTTGCAAGGTCCCGATAGCAGTTTCAGCCTTCAGTTATGCTTAAAAATAAAATCTCTATGACTCAACTTAACTTAAAAAAAAAAAACAAAAAAAAAAAAAAAAAAAAAAAAAATATATATATATATATATATATATATATATATATATATATATATATATATATATATACTATATATATATATCTATATATATACGGCTGGATTGCAAGGAATAACATGTCTCTAAAAACTTTCGTTAGGTTAACATACTTAACATTCATATAAACAAATCAACAAAATTATGTCTAAAAGCGCTGACCTGGATGCCTCACTATTTCAATTTTAGCAAAGATGAAAGTAAACCACAGCAAGTACATATAGTTAATAATAACGCAGTAGAGATAACTTGTTTTAATAGTAATCGCTCAATTCATAATAGTTCAAGTCATTCTTTTGTTTGCTGCTTTCTATGTAACCAACAGCAACATAATGCTAAAAACACACAATACGTTGTCGATGATAATAAAGAGAAGATCCTAATTATTATAAAAAGAAACAGGTAAACAGTAGCCCTAAAAATCAGAAAAACAACTCGTTGCTTCAGCAAACTTGGTTACTGTGTCAAAAAGGTCAGGGTCAGTCAAAATCTACCGAGTGTTGCAAGCAGAGCACATTCCACATAAGCGCCTCTAGTGAAGAGGAAAGAGCGATGATGGATCATTCATGCCAATACCTTTATGAAATTAAAAAGGAATTTTCCTATGAATCACACGACCGTATCAAGTAATCAGAGCAGATTCTCGTAATTTTAATACAATAAGTTATTATAAAGCAGCGGTGGATTACGCCCGACTGTACGTGCCGTAAATTAGAATATCAGCCATTTTACATTGTTTTTATTCCTTTAGTCCACGTAATATCCTGGTATTGAAGGACTCACCGTTTGTTGTTCGGACTTCCCTATTGAGAATGTCCGGAGTATGGTTCAGTAATTGGCAATAACGAGTAATTGTCGTAGCTAACTTAGTTTCAGTACAGGGGCGGGTAAGCGCACACTAACAGATAACCTCTATAGTTATAAAAAACCATTGATCTGTATCTAGTGTAATTGTAGGATATCCATCTATGGGTATACAAAAAACATATCTTACCTCTGCCAAAATAAGGTGTGTTTATCAAAGGAAAATTCTATAAACCTTCTAACACATTAAAATCCGTTTGGACAAAAAAGAGACAGTTAATCAAATAATAAATTATATAGAGGAACCAATCACTTGTCTCATAAATCGTAACATTGTTCAAGCGACCCAACAGAATTCTCCCACACCCGCAGTCACAGATTGCACGCAAAATCTCGAGACGCATGCACCCTCGAATGTCTTAGTGCGTGTAAAAAAGACTTTGCTGGGATCTGAAATTTTAATCCTTCCGACACTCTGAAATA
>NC_087216.1:682313-684813 GCF_015104395.2 Macrobrachium nipponense
CTTAGATTACATTGTAGTAAGATCTCGTGATCGAAAGGATTTATTACTTACAAGATCATTGACAGGATCCGAAGACTGCTGGACTGACCACCGCCTGGTATACTCTTGTATTAGGATGAAGATATTGACTAAAAAGAGAAACGCGCATGCACTAAAGCGACTGAAGTTTAACGTTGATTCACTTAAGAACGACTCCAATAAGTTTGAACTTCAGCGGTGTCTCGCTAATAAACTAGAACAGGAATATCCACCAAATATTGTTGATCACTGGAGTAAATTTAAGGATTCCGTAATCAGTGCTGAAACAAAGAAGAAAATGCACCGCACAGCAAAAGCTCAGATACAAAATGCCACAAGGGAAATGAAAAATAAGTGGTTGACAGACAAAGCAAATGAGCTCCAATCCTTCTTTGACAGAAATGACATGAGAAGCCTTTTCAGTGGAATGAAACCTATATTTGGGCCAAGTTCCCAAGGGCTAGCACCCTTACGTAGTCAAGACGGCACTCAACTCCTTAAAAACAATAATGAAATCCTGTGTCGTTGGAAAGAACATTTTGAAGAACTACTTAATAGAGACCCTGTCATAGACGAGGATGTACTACAACAACTCCCTCGTCTCCCACTGGATATGACACTTGCAGTGGTACCAACTCTAGAGGAAGTGAAGTTGGCTATCTTCTCTATGAAGAACAACAAAGCTGCGGGACCCGACAACATTCCTGCTGAAATATATAAATATGGAGGATCAACCTTACATCGTCAACTTCACCAACTAATTGAAAAAATCTGGATACATGAGGAAATTCCAAATGACCTCATAGATGGAATTATCAACACAATGTATAAGAAAAAAGGGGACCGATCAGTTTGTAGAAATTACAGAGGAATTGCCCTCCTGTCAGTAGCTGGAAAGGTCTTACCAAGAATTCTTACAACAAGACTAACACCTCTAGCTGAGAAGATCCTACCCGAGTCTCAGTGTGGTTTCAGACCTGCTCGTAGTACAACTGACATGGTTTTCTCGGCGAGGCAGTTGCAAGAAAAATGTCGAGAACAGCAAAAACCCCTTTACATGGTATTCATTGACCTGACGAAAGCTTTTGACAGTGTCAGTCGTGAGCTGCTCTGGGAGATACTATCTAGATATGGATGCCCACCAAAATTCATAAAGCTCCTGAGGCTACTGCATGATAATATGTCAGTGACCGTAACGGCTAATGGTAGCCTTACTGAACCTTTCAAAGTTAAGTCAGGCATAAAACAGGGTTGTGTCGCTGCTCCTATCTTGTTTTCCATATTTATAACTGTTGTTTTGCACCTCATTCAAGATGAATTGCCTCCAGGTATCTCCATCAATACAGAACAGACGGAGGAATATTCAATTTCAACTGGCTTAAGGCAAGTACTAAAGTCAATGTTACTGCTATTGTTGAGCTTCAGTATGCAGACGACAATGCTGTCTGTGCTAAAACTGAAAATGATCTGCAAACTACACTGAATGCATTTGCAAATGCTTACTCTCGTCTTGGACTATCCATCATCAGAAAAACCCTAGTATTATATCAGCCACCCCAAACTGAAGCTATAAGAGTTGCACCTACTATAGAAATTAATGGAGAAGCTCTAGAAACTGTAGACCGCTTCCCATACCTGGGCAGTCATCTATCTTCAAATGCCATATAGATGATGAGTCAATATTGTCTAAGATGTGCTAACCAGCTTTGAAAAAGCTAACGCAAGAAATTTTTGTATGATCATGACTTGCGTGTTAACACCAAAATAAAGGTATATCAGGCAATAGTCCTACCTACCCTTCTTTATGGTTCCGAAACCTGGACAACTTACCGACGCCATGTTAAAGTCCTTGAGAAATTCCATCAGCGGTCCTTGCGGAACATCTTGAGAATAACTTGGGAAGACCGCCGCACTATTGCAAGTGTTCTTGAAGAGGCCGACTGCCTCAGTATTGAGGCCATTATAATAAAAAGCCAGTTGAGATGGGCAGGGCATGTTGTCAGAATGGCAAACAGCTGCCTCCCTAAGCAGCTCTTTTACTCAGAGCTAAGTGATGGGACTCGAAATGTTGGCAAACCAAGGAAGAGATTCAAAGACAGCTTAAAAGACAACAAAACTATGTAACATTAACTATAAAACATGGGAGACCGATGCAGTGGAGCGATCTGCTTGGAGAGTTAAAGTGTAAGATGGAATTAAAAATTATGAAGAGAACAGAAAGCAGCATCTGGAGAACCGTAGAGCTGCAAGACAAGCTCGTCAGGTCCATCCGCAGCCTCCACTCCCACCTAACAACACATGCCCCAATTGTGACAGAGTATGTGGTTCGAGAATTGGTCTCATTAGCCACATAAGAACCCATCAATGACCACATCCCAGAGCATTCATACTCGAATCGAGTGATAGCCATGATGATAATATATATATATATATATATATATATATATATATACAATATATATGTATACATACATAATATATA
>NC_087216.1:689813-712313 GCF_015104395.2 Macrobrachium nipponense
CAATAGCAGTGACAAATATTTGCAACTCTAGGTGATACAATACTTGTCAGATAATTGACAAACGAAAATCTAATTTAAGATTACAACAATTTCTAAGTTTCATTTCCTATTGATGTTCAAAAATTTATTACAGCTTCAAAAAAAAATTCCCCGAAAGACATTTCAGTAGATAATTTAAAAAATAAATATTTAAGTGCAAAATAAAAAGAACTTAATAAATGAATTAATTTTTTTAAAATGTATTTTGTACATTTTACGAAAATCCAATTAAAAAAGAAAACAAATTGTTCCTGAAGGCGATTAAAAATAAAATACACTATCCAAGAAAATCCTCAAAATTGGTTTAAAAAAACGAATGAATATTGACATGAAAAATAAAACAAAATTTGCCTAATGTATTAATTCAAAAACTGTATTTTGCAAATTTTGCTAAATGGATCAATTAAAAAAAGACAAATATATTATGTTTCGTTCAGCTCTTTGTATCCTGAAAACCAACCTAAGACTTTCATTCCTTACAAAAAAGAAGAAGAAAAAAAAATCCCGATAAAATCATTTTCTTGAATTTTATGTTTTAATCTTGTGGCAGCAGATGTGCGGAATGGGACCTCGTTTGCAATAGGATGAGAATTGGGAGGTCGGCCTCCCTACCTCGCTTTCTCAAAGGCACGGGAGGTCCGCCTCCCTACCTCACTTTCTAAAAGGTACGGGAGGTCGTCGGCCTCCTTACCTCGTTTTCTCAAAGGAACGGGAGGTCGGCCTCCCTACCACGCTTTTTCAAAGGTACTTTCATAGGGGTATAGATATATATGTATATAACCTCTCTCTCTCTCTCTCTCTCTCTCTCTCTCTCTCTCGACCAAGAAACGAAAAAGTATCCAATCTTAAATAAGATAGGATTCTACCTCGACGACTTATGAGTTCAGAACGATTCGACACAAGTTCCTCTTTAAATCATAATTCACCGAGCAGAAAACTATCTGGCGTCGCAACCACTAATGGTTACTGGGGACGAGTGCTTATATAAACTTTCCCCCCAAAAAATAGTACAAGCAACATAATGGCCACTTGTCTAGCTCAACAATATAATTATAGTTCTTCTTCAAGGGAATCATAATTTATTGAGTGGAGACTATCTGGCGTCACTACCACGAAGGGTTTTTGACGGAAAAACGGGAAAAACATAAATTAACAGAGACCCTTACCCTTCATACGAAGGGAGGTTATGGAAGCCAGGAGAAAGGGCAACATGAAAGTTATTTCAAAGTTTTCCTACTATCATGGAAACTGGCAGTCGAAGAATTATACCTTTTTGTTATCTATAAGTGATAATAAAGTTTAATATTTACCTATAAAACATAACCTGCTTGAAATACGGAATATCTAGTATCATTGATTCATGACAGATTACAATACTTTGCTGTTTTAGGGCATAGCGTCCCCCCCCCCCCCCCCCACCCCCCCCCCCCCCCCCCGCCTAAGGCATAGCGACTCCCAGTACCTTTATCTAAACACCTCGAGGACTCAGTGACGACAAATCATATTTCCATTAATGCTTTCCCAGCTAATACATCCCATCCTAAGACGTCTTGGTAGACACTTTGACCATTTAGCTTTATGAATATATACCTCTGCCCGAAATACCTCCAGATTAAAAAGTGGCCAATGAAACAACTCCGGAATATTGTGTTCGCCGAAATATGCACTGGTCCCGAAACATTGTTAATGGCTTTGCAAGGGAAGGTGTGTTAGGGTCGTCTACGATTTTCTAGGCGAGGGATCTTTTTTTTTTTTTTTTTTTTTTTTTGCTCTCTCAAAGATTTTGGTCTTGGGGGAACCGGTTAAGTCTTGGAAGAGTAAGACGTGTTTGCTGTAGGTTTGAGAGAGAGAGAGAGAGAGACTGCTTTAGGTTAAGTCATGGAAGAGAGAAGGTGCTTGTTCTAGGTTTGAGAGAGAGAGAGAGAGAGAAGAGATTGTGTTTTAAGTTGTCTTGGAAGAGGAAGACGTGTTTACTGTAGGTTCGAGACAGACAGACAGACAGACAGACAGAGAGAGAGAGAGAGAGAGAGAGCGAGAGAGAGAGGAGAGATGTTTTAGGTTAAGTCATGGAAGAGAGAAGAAGGTGCTTGTTCAAGGTTTGAGAGATGGAAAGAGAGAGAGATTGCGTTAATTCTTGGAAGAAGAAAGCGTGTTTACTGTAGCTTTGAGAGAGAGAGAGAGAGAGAGAGAGAGAGAGAGAGAGAGAGAGAGAGAGAGAGAGAGAATTAGGTTATGTTCGTTTAGGTCTACCAAACCCTCTTGGCCATTACTCCGGTAATTAATGGCTGGTTTAAATCAAGCTGCTTTATGGTAACAAGGGCGTACATTAGCTATGCAACAGTGATCAATATTTTAAGAAGCCTCGTATGGACCTGTGCACTATGGCCCACCAATTGAGATTGTAGAAGACTGAGCTGTCTAGACAATCAATATCCCAAATGGACTATTACTTTTGGACCAAATGAATGCAACCATACCAACACGAACCAGAGGGTTGTATGTAGCGCCTAATGGAGATCCGAGTATCTATCGAAAACTAGGGTGTATAATCTATACAATACTAAGAAACAGGCACCATTATGCAAATAAATCTTCATTCATTGTACCCTAGTTTGTAAATAAACACTCTCTTACTTACACATATACCTGTTAATCATAGTAAATGTACACAGTTCCACATTTGGCTATATTATTTATTACTTCGTGTACCTACTCCTATTCAATTTGTATATATAAGTGGAAATCTCTTTCTGGGGTACTTCTTTAGTCTGAGTCTTGCAGGTTAATGTAACCTCAAAGCATCTATTGTCCTCGCTTTCGTCGTAAGTAGGGAATTATTTGATCCTCAAGTTTCCTTCAAAAGGAATTCCCCTATTGACTTGCGGGTTTTTTTAAACATCATTCGTGCATGAAGGTATCCCAGTAACCTACACGAATTAAACTGATGCTGCTTTTTCTGAATCCCAGTGAGCGTCAGGGTATCCTCGCATAACCCTAAGCTGGCTCAACAGATCGTGGCAACTGTTTCCACTTATCAATTAATACGTCGAAATGGAATACAGCTGTTTAGCTCCCGTTTAATCAGCAAGTGTAAACTCATATTTTGACGTCAACTCAAGCCATCAGAACATTCTTAATAATCCTTCAGCCAAAATGACGAATTGTACCCTTACAAACGGATATTTGATGTTGCAGAAAAAAAAGCTTTCCAATATATCCCGGAATGATTTCAAACGACACACAGAAAGGAGAGCTAATAACGAGCAGTCGAGCCAATAGTCAAAAGGTCACTTTTTACAAATCTGTCAAATTGCACTGACCTATTCAATGAGTATATCAATCACTGAGTCTGCCTGTTTGAAGTTTTTTTTTTTTTTTTTTTTTTTTTTGCCCTTTGTGAAAATAATTAAATTGCAAAGTCAAAATTATTGACGTACGTATCCCTGTTGGAGGTTAGCTAGCTGCAAATCTATACGCTGCATTTATACATATTGATGAAAGTACGCCCCGCGATTTATCAATTTTTAAAAAAAGTTCGAATTTAGATCAATTGAATAATTTGTTTACTCTGAAAGCTGCTCCGATCTCCAAAGTATTTCGAAATCTTTCTGGCCTTGGTGCGTTCTAAACGTACCCACGAATCTTTTGTTCCATTTAATCCAAATTTAAGGTTTCGAATCGTGGGAAAATGGGATTACGCAACACGAAGCTTTGATTTAAGTTCAAATGGGAAATAATTTTACAGAATATTAGCGAGAGTCAAATTCATCGAATATCCGTCTCGTTATAGAACAATTGTTTTTATATGGGTTTCGCGCGTATCTCTAAAATGATTTCGATAAAATCATTAAACTGTGAAATGCTGGAAGACTGGTATTTAATTCCAAGGATTTGACTTAGATGAAAATGTACATGAATAATTCATAATGTATCAAGTGAAAGGAATATCAAGGTTTCAAACGAACTATTGATAGTTTTGAGTATATGAACTTTTGACTGATTTCATCTCAAGAAGCATAAAAAGGAAATATAGATTATATATAATTATATAGTGAAAATAAACTGTTGAACCTTAGATTATATTATTGAACTTAACTTCGACAAGAGAGGGGTAACCATTTTATTAAGCTTTTTTGAGAAAATATTAAAAAAATCATATATTACTATCCTAAAGTCTTTTTTTATATATCCTGTGGAGGCCAAAGGAAGCGGCATTCTGATTTATTATCTTACTATGCCTTTACGTTAGAGGATAAAAGTATACAAAGGCGCACATAGGTCTGAAAATGAGATTAAAATTGTAAAAGCAAGGATTGTATCCAGACAAAATCTTTCTACAGCAATCTTCATTCCTCCAACATTTCTCCAACACTTCATCTTCAACATTGGTGGTGATTTCCTTTTGTATCGTGAATACAAATAATCTTGTAGTTAGAGAAAAGAAAAAGTGAAGGCAAAAATGTATGTAGAAGAGCGAGAGAGAGAGAAGAGAGAGGAGGAGGAGAGGTAAAGAGAGAGAGAGAGAGAGAGAGACCCTCTTAAGCAAAAAATTATCAGGTTCTATTCAATAAAATTTTTAGAACGAGAGAGAGAGAGAGAGAGAGAGAGAGAGAGAGAGAGAGAGAGAGAGATTTCAATCAAAAAGGCTCAGATTTCAAGTTAAATGATCAATACAAGAGAGAGAGAGAGAGAGAGAGAGAGAGAGAGAGAGAGAGAGAGACTATTCATTTCAATCAAAACGGCTCATATTTTAAGTTTAATGATCAGTATAAGAGAGAGAGAGAGAGAGAGAGAGAGAGAGAGAGAGAGAGAGAGAGAGAGAGTATTCAATTCAAACAAAGTACTATCATATTTTTATTCAGTACAAAACAGAGAGAGAGAGAGAGAGAGAGAGAGAGAGAGAGAGAGAGAGATAATATTCATTTCAAAACAAAGTACTATCATATTTATTCAGTTAAATGATCAGTACAAAACGAGAGAGAGAGAGAGAGAGAGAGAGAGAGAGAGAGTAGAGAGAGAGATAATATTCATTTCAAACAAAGACTATCATATTTTATTCAGTCAAATGATCAGTACAAAACAGAGAGAGAGAGGAGAGAGAGAGAGAGAGAGAGAGAGAGAGAGAGAGAGATAGTATTCATTTCAAACAAAGTACTATCATATTTTATTCAGTCAAATGATCAGTACAAAACAGAGAGAGAGAGAGAGAGAGAGAGAGAGAGAGAGAGAGAGAGAGAGTAGTATTCATTTCAAACAAAGTACTATCATATTTTATTCAGTCAAATGATCAGTACAAAACAGAGAGAGAGAGAGAGAGAGAGAGAGAGAGAGAGAGAGAGAGAGAGAGAGAGAGAGAACACAAACATAAATTTCTGATGGAGAATCCCGAAAGTAAACTGAAACTGAAGGAGAAACAGCTTCGGGAATCTAAAACAAGAAATGAAACTTAGTTCGAACAAAAACTTCTAATACCAGGAGCGAAAAGTCCTACGAAGGACTTCCCTGACGAGGTTTGGATTTCATTAACTTATGTGTGTACAGATCCTTCAGGGAGTCCTAAGTATACATCTGCTGAAACTACAGTGTTTTTGGATCAAGGAATTCTTTCAAGTTTGTTTTATGAAGTTCAGAAAATGTAGATGATCTTCAAATCTCGATTCCCTGAATTTGAATCAGAAAGAATCTCGTGGTTAAATTAATCAGATCTGTGTTTATAGAGATCTATTTGTATATGTATAGATCTTTTGTGTGTATATAGATCTATGTGTATGGAGCATTCAAAACTGGTGTTTTTATAAGGTATCTGGTGAATATATGTATATATATATATATATATATATATATATATATATATATATATATATATATATATATATATATATAATATATATATCTAATAAAAGGAGCCCATAAAAACACCAAAATGTAGGAGAGAAAAGTACTATATTTCAGAGTACCAGTACAGGACGTTCTTCAGTTTTTAAGGGAAAATTTATCCCCCTATTCAGATCATTTCCCATTGGCGCTTGACAAAATAATAAAGTTAGTTGAATTATGTGCATCTAATAACGTATTTTCATTCGGTGAATCATTCTACAAGCAAAAATTCGGGTGTGTAGTATGGGTAGTCCTTTAAGTCCTGTTTAGCCAATCTGTAACATGGAATACTTTGAAACTACAGTAATAAATGCAATAAAACCCAAAAAACATGCTGTGGATGAGATACGTGGATGATATCCTAACATTTTGGGATAATAAGTGGGGTATTTCAATGAATTCCTCTCAAAATTCTTAAACGCATTAGTGCCCAGCATCAAATTTAAAGTTGAATGGGAACAGACAACAAAATTCCTTTTCTTGATGTTTTAATAATCAGAGACGACAGAATACCAAAAGTCTTTTAAACAAAGTCAATAACTAGTTTTTAAAGCAAAAGCCATTCTGATTCCAATAGCATTTATTGTTATAAATTTACCATATATAGAAAACCAACGTTCTCACTTCATATATTCACTACTTTAGCTATCACGACATTACTATCAAGATAGGTGTAGCTAGCAACCTATTCTTAAGAGCCTTACGAATTTGTTCCCCAGATTTCCTGGAAAAAGAATTTGAACTAATTCGCAAGCAACTTTCGTCTTTAAAGTATCCTGACCATATAATTGAGAAAGCAATTCAAAAGCAAACGTAATTTTCTACCGACCCCCTAAAGACAAGACCACAGACACACCCAACAATAAAATAAAAATTCCTCACCTGGAGACGATTAAGAGAGTAACCCACACCCTTGGGAAATCCAACCCTTTTTGCATTTACCTACCCAAACACCTTAGCCAAATCCCTGATTAACGTCCAACAAAAGACATCTCCCAAAGACTCTGGGGTCTATGAAATCCATGCCAGGACTGTGACCAATCTTACATCGGATTTACAGGTAAATCACTTCCCCAGAGATTAATACAACACAAACGGTCAGTTAGGTATGGACAACAAAACTCGGCTATTTTCAACCATATAAATGAACATAACCATAGAATAAACTGAATTTGTCACGTGTAATTTATAGCAGCAATGCTGCTGGTACAAGAGTCAAATGATGGAATCGGCCATTATAAAAGAGAAGCAGGTAATGAACATCTAAAAAGGCGCGTGAATCTCAGATGTCGTCGACGAAGTTTTCATTCAACCAACGCTTAAGAAGATTAAAGGAAGATTATCAGCGGGGTGACCGAAATTGGCTTACTTGTGGACGGATCTCTTGGGATAAATACCACCTTTTCTGTAAACTTTTCTCATTCATATACCTGAAGAGAGAGACAGCAGTCTCTGAAATATAGTACTTTTCTCTCTACATTTTGGTGTTTTTAGGGCTCCTTTTATTAGATGGAATTCTGTTGTTCAGAACATTTTTACCAGTCATATATATATATATATATATATATATATATATATATCCTATATATATATATATATATATATATATATATATATATTATATATATATACAATTATATTATATATATATATATATCTATATATATATATATATATATATATATATATATATATATATATATATACCCATACATATATGTATATATATACATACACATACATACAATAAACAAATCAAATAAAATGAATAACAGAAAACAGTACCAAATAACTACAGAATAATATTTTAAACAATTTTCCACTCTTTCCCGTTCAGGTAACCTGACAATAGAATTCAAATTTCTGATACATGAAAATAAATGAAAAATGCTTTAATGTGACTTTTCAATATTCCTTTGCAACTACCTGAATCAAGCAAATTTATTTATGACTTTTACGGGCGGGGGGGAAGGGGGGGGGGGGGGAATGCATCAGTTAGCAATGGCTTCAAAATTATAATACAGAAAGTTATTTCGTGATTCTGTAACCGTCGATACAACTGAAATGTCAAATGGACTTTGATACTATTCGTAAAAATGGTCAATATAAAATATTCATTGTAATCTGTAGGCCTGATATATGGTATATATATATATATATATATATATATCTATATATATATATATAGTATATATATATATATATGTATGTATATATATAAACATATATATATATATATATATATATATATATGTATGTATATGTATATAAAAACATATATATATATATATATATATATATATATATATATATATATATATATATATATATATATATACATATATATATGTATGTATATATATGTATATATATCTATATATATATATATATATATATATATATATATATATATATACATATCATATATATATATATATATATATATATAGTATGTATGTATGTAGTATATATATATATATATATATATATATCTATATATATTACTATATATATATATATATATATATATATCATATATATGCGTGTTGCGCGCTGTGGTGTGCGTGTGTGTGTGGGTGTTTCTCGTTGCTTTTAGTTCTTTCTGCAATATCGCGGGTTCTCTCCGTTTAATATTTCCCTCTCTCTCTCTCTCTCTCTCTCTCTCTCTCTCTCTCTCTCTCTCCTCTCTCTCTAGGCTTGCTTTATATCGAATATTTCTCTCTCTCTCTCTCTCTCTCTCTCTCCCTCTCTCTCTCTCTCTCTCTCTCTCAGACTTGCTTTATATCGGATATTTCTCCCTCACGAAAACCTTTTATACCTTGTTGAAACAATTTCTCTCTCTCTCTCTCTCTCTCTCTCTCTCTCTCTCTCTCTCTCTCTCTCTCTCACTGCGAGTTCCTTAAATTGACGTTCGGGGGATTTTACCAATCTGTTGACAATGTCCACAAAGTGGAGACTGTCATTGAGTTTAATATTTTTGTATATTTGTTCCGCTTTTCAATTCGTTTTGTAACTCGGCGAATCTGTATCTCTGTCACTGCTTTTTCTTCGGTTCTTCCGCGTTTGCATGTCCCGTTCCTGAGAGATTTCTTCAGTGGCGTAGGAAAGGGTCGCGTAAAGTGGAAATGGTCGCTTGTAAAGGGGAAAGTGAGGAGAGCAAAGGAAAGTTTATTTTGTTTGAAAGCAGAGAGAAAGTGGTTCCACTGAATTTAACATGAAAGTAGATAGGATTCGAGAATTTTTAAAATGGAAATTGGTTGTAGTAACTTGTCCTAATGGACGAAGGCACACTGTAGTGAAAGAGCAGAGTTGACGAAGATTGAAGCGAAGGTTTAAAAAGAAGAGAAAAATGTCAAAATAAGGTTGTCAATAAGATTTCCAAAAAGATATTTGATAATGAATGGATAAGGGGAAAGACGAAAGCTTAATGGAAAGCGTATGTTGAAAGAGAGTTGAGAAAAGGTCTCTGGAATAATTCTAGAAGCCTATCATGAATGATGGTGCAACTAGGGCCAGAAGGGACGATGCGAGGAGCCTTAAGTAATGGCTACAGTGTACCGTACGAGATGCACTGACTGCACAACCCGTTACGGTGAAGATACAGAGTAAAATCTGAAAAAGGCATTTATCAGTGATACCAATTATTATTCGATTTTATTGTTTAAAAATTTAATTTAGCTTCAAGTCCTAATATTTTTTTTATTAGGAAATCTCAAATGAGATTATTATCAATTTAAAAAAAACTGTATTAAACTATTTTCATGCATCATCCAGCAACATAGTCAGATTTACAAATTGATTTTTTTTCTTCCAGCTATGACCGTAAATATGCTCAATGAAATCTCTCTCTCTCTCTCTCTCTCTCTCTCTGGCTGTGTGTGTGTTTGTGTGTGTGTGTGCCATCTATTATCTGAATTGTGCAATTTCATTTTGTTTTACTAATTATTTTACCCAAGAAAAGTAACCGCTTAAGCAGGCTAACTCAATTGCAAGAGTTATCAAGAAAGCTAACATTAAGCACCATACCTTCATTATCATCACCATACCTCGACAATACACCCCTGGGAATGACCTCCAGAAAAAAAAACAACAGCAAAATGAGGCTAACTAAACTACAAGAATTACCAGAATAGCTAACCTTAAGCATCATACCCACTTCACTATCACCGTACGTCACCATACCTCGACACTACACTTGGGTGGATGTCCTCCAAAAGAACAATAGCAAAATGAGGCTAACTCAATTGTGAGTTATCAAAAAAGATAACCTTAAGCATCAAAACTACTTCACGATCACCATATGTCATCATACCTCGACACTATACTCGGGTGAATGGTCCCTAAGGAAAACGACAGCTAAATGAGGTTGTGAGAGTGATGAGGCTAACTCAAATGTGAAAGTCACCAAAAAGTCTAACATCATCATACCTACTTCGTGATCACCGATACTTCACCATAACTCGACACTACACTTGGGTGAATGACCTCAAAGGAACAACAGCAAAATGAGGCTAACTCAAATGTGAAAGTTAACAAAAAACTTAACATTATCATACTACTTCGTGATCACCATACTTCACTATACCTCGACGTGAATGACCTCCAAAAGAACAACAGCAAAATGAGGCTAATTCGATTGTGAGAGTTACCCTAACGCCTACCATAGAGCGAAAGGAACTTATGGGGGGAACTTCAGAGCTTTTAAAATTTACGAAACAAAGTTGGCAGGGAAATTATACGGCCCGGGAACAGAAATGACGTGACTGAGTGGAAAGTGTTCCCTGACGTGAATTCCAAATTCGTTCCTGGAAGAAGAGGAGCAATCTGGGAAAGGTGGGAAGCTTAAGTCTTTGTTGGGAAGTCGTTCTGGACTTCAAACTTCCAAAGATGAAAAAGGCAAAAGTTATTTCTCGTCTGAAATAGAGTTATTATTTCCAGTGTCAAAGGAATAGTATTTAGACATGTCTTCCAGAATATGACAGAGGGAAGGTATACTTAAGCTTCAGGTGTAATATCCAAATTTATAAAAAGGAAAACAATAACCAAATATATATTTTTAATGAAGATGAATATAATAATAATATTAATAATAAAAAAAAATCATAATCACATGAGTCAATAAAATGGAAAAGTAAATCCACAATAGTATGTCTGATAGATTTTGTAATTTAAAATATATTTTAGATAACAAAATCAAAAACAGACACACTATCTTGGATTTGCTTTTCCAATAATAATAATAATAATAATAATAATATAATAATAAAATAATAATAATAATAATAATAACAATAATAATAATAATAATAATAATAATAAATAATAAAATATGCAGGGAGAGGAGAAAGACAAGCAAAACGAGGAATGGCACAAACAAAACCAATGCACGGACAATACATGAGATAGACTAAAGAACTAGCCAGCGATGACACGTGGTAATGGCTACTGAGGGGGGAGAGCTAAAGAAGGAAACTGAAGGAATGATAACAGCGGCACAAGATCAGGCCCTAAAACAATATATGTCCAAAAAAACGATATATGGAAATAACATCTCTCCCATATGTAGGAAGTGCAATACGAAAAAGAAACCTAAACCACATAGCAAGCGAATGTCCAGCACTTGCACAGAACCAGTACAAAAAGAGGCGAATGATTCAGTGGCAAAAGACCTCCCACTGGAGCCTGTGCAAGAAAAAACATCAGTTACCTTGCAGTAATAAGTGGTACGAGCACCAACCTGAGGGGAGTGTAGAAAACGATCAGGCAAAGATCCTCTGGGACTATATGGTTCAGAACGGATAGGGTGTACGTGCAAATAGACCAGACGTGACGTTGATTGACAAAGTCAAGAAGAAAGTATCACTCATTTGATGTCGCAATACCATGGGACAACAGAGTTGAAAAGAAGAAAAGAGAGAGAAAAAATGGATAAGTATCAAGATCTTGAAAATAGAAATAAGAAGGATATGGGATATGCCAGTGGGAAATTGTATCCATAATCATAGGAGCACTAGGCATTTATCCCCAAGATCCCTGAAAAGGAATCTAGAAAAACTAGAGGCTGAAGTAGTCCCGGACTCATGCAGAAGAGTGTGATCCTAGAAACGGTGCACCATAGTAAGAAAGTATGGACTCCTAAGGAGGCAGGATGCAACCCGGAACCCAACACATAAATACCACCCAGTCGAATTGGAGGACTGTGATAGACCAAAAAAAAAAAAAAAAGAAGATAATAATAATAATAAATAATAATAATAATAAAATAATAATAATAATAATAATAATAAAATATAATAATAATAATAAATAACGCGGACAAACAGAAACAGCAATTAAAAATAAGAAAAAATACCTTAAACCTTATTAAAAAAAAAAAAAAAAAATAAGCTGAACCCACCTGGGACTGAGATAAGAAGACCCACTTGATGAGGACCATTATAACATTTCATCGCCAATAAATATAGATATACGATTCGACTGACAGCTTCATTTACGATAAGGCAACCCTCTTATTCTCTTTTTCCATCTTCTGTCTTTCTTTCGCGCCTGGTTTGTTTATAATCACCTCGGCTATTTGGGAGAAGCTTCCCGGAAAAAAGTATCATAAATCTTGATTTTATTTAATGCTTTTTGGGTAAAGCATTAGAAATTGTTTTTAGAGTATTTTCTGAGGGAAACAATTGAAATGATTTTAAAAAATGCCAGCATGAGAAACATAAATTGTTTTCAGAATGCTTTCTGAGTGGAACATTAGAAATTGTTTTATGAAATACTTGCAAGCAGGAGAAACAGAAATTATTTTCAGAATGCTTTCTGAAAGGAAATTTAGAAGTTATTTTAAGAAATGTTTGCCAGCAGGAGAAACAGAAATTATTTTCAGTTTGCTTTCTGAAAGGAATATTAGAAATTATTTTAAGAAATATTTGCAAGCAGGAGGAACAGAAATTAGTTTTAGAATGCTTTCTGAAAGGCACATCAGAAATTATTTAAAGAAATGCTTGCAAGCAGGAGAAACGAGTTTTTTTCAGGACGCTTTTTGAGGGGAACATCAGAAATTATTTTATGAAATGCTTGCAAGCATGCAGAACATAGAAATTATTTTAAAGTACTTTCTGAAAATAACTTTAGAAATTATTTTAAGAAATGCTTGCAAGCATGCAGAACAGAAATTATTTTGAAGTACTTTCTGAAAATAACTTTAGAAATTATTTTAAGAAATGCTTGCAAGCATGAGGAGCATAAATTATTTTCAGAATGCTTTCCGAAAGGAATATTAGAAAATGGTTTAAGAAAAGCTTACAAGCATGAAGAACAGAAATTATTTTCAGAATGCTTGCTGAAGGGAACATCAGAAATTATTTTATGAAAAATGTTTGCAAGCATGACTAACAGAAATTATTTTCAGAAGTTTTTGAGGGAGAAGCATTGAAAATTATATTCAGAAATGCTTGAAGAAGGAGCATCAAAATCATGTTTAGAAACGCTGACCAGAAGGAACACTGGGGCTATGGATTTGAAATTAAAGCTTCCAAAGAATATTATGGTACTTCTTTGAACGAAGTAACAGAAGGTAGGAGAAAAACACAGAGAGAAGAAATCAGTTATGAGAAAAGAAAAAAGGAAATAAATAATAAATAAATAAATAAACCAATGAATAGATAAAAATGCCAGTAACTTATTAAAGCACACACATACATACATACATACATACATACATACATACATACATACATACATACATACATACATACATACATACATATTTCTATCTCCATTACGTAACCTGAATGAAAAACTTCACAAACTCACCAACTAAACTCGAATGACTTCAGAAAACTTCATCAAAGCGGCAAAACGCACGTAATGGCGTAAGCTATTCGCCCTAGCAGATAAATATCGCACCTAAACAGCTTCGAAAGCTGCAATTTTTCCACCACCCAAATGGAAAAACGCAAATCCAATCAGATTCCTATTACAGTCGACCAGAAAACAATCAGGTTCACGTAGAATGGCAGAATGCCTCGCAGACCCTTTGACATATTTTGGGGGGGTGTGGGGGCGGGGGTGGTGGGTAGGTGGGGAGGTGTTAGGAAAATAAAGAGGTTTCTCTCTCTCTCTCTCTTCTCTCTCTCTCTCTCTCTCTCTCTCTCTAACGAGGCGGATAGAGAAGAGTTTGGGGTTTTATGTAACTTGTTCACGTGAGTTAAGGGAATAATAATAATAATAATAATAATAATAATAATAATAATGATACCTACGGAATATTTTTGTAGGTCAGACTATATTTTTATAATAATAATAATAATAATAATAATAATAATAATAATAATAATAATAATAATAATAATAATAATAGGAGCACTAGGCACGATCCAAGATCCCGTGAAAAGGAATCTAGAAGAAATAGAGGCTGAGTAGCTCCAGGACTCATTCAGAAGAGTGTGATCCTAGAAACAGCGCACATAGTAAGAAAAGTGATCTGGACTCCTAAGAGAGGATGCAACCCGGAACCCCACACTGTAAATACCATCCAGTCGAATTGGAGGACTGTGATAGAGCAAAAAAAAAATATATAGTAAATAATAAAATAATAATAATAATAATAATAATAATAATAATAATAATAATAATAATAATAATATAATAAGTTTCATCCCTGATTGAACCGTTAATGAATGTACCTGCCCTTCTCTCTCTCTCTCTCTCTCTCTCTCTCTCTCTCTCTCTCTCTCTCTCTCTCTCTCATACACACATGCTTCGTATCAAAACGAAAGTTTAATAAAAAGGAAAGTTAAATGGGACTCTCTCTCTCTCTCTCTCTCTCTCTCTCTCTCTCTCTCTCTCTCTCTCTCTATCAGAAATAATAATTGTCGAAGCGACAGAACCAGTCGATCAATCTCTCACAAAAATGAACCTTTAAATGACGAACACTGTATACAAATATAAATTGGAGTATTGCCTGCTCTAAATATGCAATGGATTTATTGCTATTTTTTCATTTGGTCCAGTGACTTTATATGTGACGTGCGCTGTACGGTGATGGTGTGTATAAAAGTTCCGCTTTTATGGACAGATACCTAAGCTCATTTTCATTTTAGTTTTCAGTAAAAGAAAACTATTGTCATTCCGTCAGTCTTTCCGTCCTCATGTCTTTAAAAATACTGAGGCTCAAGGGCTGCAAATTGGTATGGTGGACATCAATCGTCCAATCATTAAACATACCAAATTGCAGCCCTCTAGCCTCATTACTTTTTATATTTTTCAAGGTTAAAGACAGCCATAATCGTGCGTCTGGCATCGATATACTACAGGCCAACACCGAGTAGTGGTTAAAGTTTCATTTGCCACATCTTATATACGGCATTACTACGATGATTAATAATTGAAGATAGTTACTATATATGAAAGAAAAGAACTTGAAATTCACCTCTCCCTAACACGTCAACAAACCGAGAACCATTACTTCAATCCAAATGAAGATTTGTATCAAAGGTTTGGATACAACACCGTGATTTAAAAGAAATTTTAAAAAATGGCCCGTTTTGGTGTACCGCAGATGTCCCACACCAATCCTCCCGCTCGGAACAGGGAATGAACAGATAGATGAACGTCGATAAATAAACCAAAGACAGTGATAACACCGGGAAGTAATTGAAAAGAGGGTGACGAGTTAAGGAGAATACGAACTAAAGTGAACGAAATATTTACGAAAATCTAAAACAATTTTTTTTTATTTACTGAACGAATATTCGAACTGGGTCTTCAAAGAAGACGGAATATCAATGAGATGATTCATCTTAAAGAAAAAAAGAAGGATACGATAACCAGATATTGGGAAGAACAATATGGAAGAATGAATCTTATCGAAACTGTGAAGCGAAAGGGTCAACGAGTGATGCATGGAGATATAATTCGTTCACACAATCAAAAGGAGCTGTGAAATTCTAAGGGACGAAATGGATCGAGATTAAGACCAGACATTGCGGGAGAAGTCTTTCAAAGGAAAGGTATTAATCTAATGCTTGATTGAATAACAGATTTACATTCATGTATAGAGAACCAGTTTCCATTTAGTATAAATACTCAGTGTTTTATATGGTGAATATTGAAAATTGAAGTCTCTCTCTCTCTCTCTCTCTCTCTCTCCGCTGTTCACACACACACATATCCACAAGTACACAAACCACACACCACACACACACACACACACATATATATATATATATATATATATATTATATATATATATATATTATATAGATAATATATTCTGAGATATATATATATATATATATATATATATATATATATATCTATATATATCTATATATATATATATATATAAATATATATATAAGAGATTATATATATATATATATATATATATATATATATATATATATATATATATATATATATATATATATAAATATATATATATATATAGATATATATATAGATATATATATATATATATATATAATCTATATATATATAATATATATATATATGTTTATATATTCTATATATATATATATATATAGATATATATATATATATATATAATCTCTTTTGAAATCAAATTATATTGAAAAACTAAAATATACTAACGGTAAATAAATGCTTGTAGCTGGGCTTTATATAATAATAATAATAATAATAAAAATATAATAATAATAAATAATAATAATAATAATAATAATAATAATAATAATAATAATAATACATAGAAAATATAACAATTAACTGCATTGACATATAAAAAGCTATTTTTAAACCTATACAAATAAATAGTTTATTGATATAACTTCGGATTTTTTAATATACAATCGTTTATTCAAAACCATATGAATTTTCAGCAATAATAATAATAATAATAATAATAATAATAATAATAATAATAATAAATAATAATAATAATAATAATAATAATAATAATAATAATTTAATAAAATAATAAAATAATAGTAATAATAATAACTTTCCTTTTCCTAAGAAGAGAAAGCACACCACCTTCCTCCTTGGGAGAAGTGAAAACTTTTACACGCATGAATATTAATACAACCGCCTCTGGGTAATCTGAGGAGCTTTCCTCCATCTGAGGAAATTCCTCAGGGGGAGGGGGATGGGGAGGGGAGAGGGAGGGGGAGGAGGAGGTGGAGTATGAGGATGATGAGTAGGGGGATGATGATGTGGAGGATGAGGAGTAGGATAAGGATGAGGATAAGTAGGATGAGAAGAATGAGGAGGAGGAGGAGGAGGAGGAGGAGGAGGAGGAGGATGATGATGGTGAGAAGGAGGAGGATGATGAGAAGAATGAGGAGGAGGAGGATGATAAAGATGAGGATGAGGATGAGGATTAGGAAGGTCATGGCTCCTCTTGGGCCAGGAGAAGAATTACGACAGGAAATATATACAGTAATGGCAGTTGTAACTATAAAGGGAATATGGAAAAGAACAGAAGAATTATAAAAAAAGGAATAAATATGGTAAAAAAAACAGAATAAAAGGAACGAACTGAGAAAAAGAAATGCAAGGGGTTAATGAAAACAAGGGTAGAACTGAATTCTGATAAAAATGCTGTAAAAGAAAGCGTTAAAAAATATGTTTATAAGGAAACGGAACAATATAAAAACAAGAAAGCTCAAAAAAGGGAATAATCTTCAAGTGCGAAAGTCATAAAAAGGAAGAGTAACATAAAAACAGAAAGAGATATACATAAGAAAAATGGTGAATATATTGCTAGAGGGAAGTCAAGGAGAGAGAGAGAGAGAGAGAGAGAGAGAGAGAGAGAGAGAGATTAGTACGCAGTAATTAGTATTTCTTTATCTTTGTAATCTAGACATACACAAACTATTGTTGTGAACACACACACAACACATATATAATATATATATATATATATATATATGTATATATATATATATATATCTTTATTTATATATATATATTATATATATATATATATATATGTATATATATATATATATATATATATATTTATATATATATATATAATACCTTTTCAATAGGTTTACCCAAAAGAAAAATTATTTACTTTGAAGGAAAACATGGAATTATCTAGCCTCTGTGGTCTGATTTCAGACTAAATCACAACCAATGTCAGGCAAATAAAAAAAACTTTTGTTTCCTTACCCAAGAAAAAATCTTTCAAAATATTTTCTAAAGCCTTTTTGAGAAGTTTTTTTCATTTGGTATATATTTAAAAAACATCCCAAAACAGCCAACCATGAAGTAACCTATGTATAAAAGCGCTTGTTCAGTCACTCAGAATCTAAAGCCCTTTTGACAAGCTTTTCAGTTGGAGTTATTTAAAAGACATCCCTAGAACAGCCAACCATGAAGTAACCTATGTACAAACACTTGCTCAGTAACTGAGAATCCAGTCTAAGTAACCTCCCCATAAGTACGTCCATATCCAATCGCATTCCAGACTCGACTGCCCCATCAAACGCATCCAAGCTAAGTGCCTCGGTTTCAGGACTTCGTAATATCTCATTAAGCAGAATCTGAACAGCCCAAACCGTCCAGGTACATCAGGCTCGCGTTCCACTTGAAACACTCGAACCTGTATGCATTGAGTGTCTCGAAGCTTTGGCTCAAATGGAATATTAGAATATTCAAATTAATGTGTTTTTATTTGTTTGTTTTTTATTCCTTCGTTTGGATCTAATAAACGTGATAGAGAAGAAATGGCTACTATTTTTGCCACTCCTTTAAGAAAGATAGATAGATAGATAGAGAGAGAGAGAGAGAGAGAGAGAGAGAGAGAGAGAGAGAGAGAGAGAGAGAGAGAGAGAGAGAGAGGAAATTTCCCTTCCCATTCTATAAGCTAATGTTATCATAACACCAGACTCTTGATTATCCAGGGGAGAGAGAGAGAGAGAGAGAGAGAGAGAGAGAGAGACATGACCCATTGAAGGGATGGACATACCGGAAGCCTGTCGCAGGTATATTGCATACCTGTACATCTGATCCGCTCAATCAATGGCTTACTATTTTTTTTTTTTTTTTTTTTTTTTGCCTTCGTATAGGAAAGTGATCTTACAGATGATGACAGGTGGAGGAGGGAGGGGCAAATATTTACTTATTCAATTTCTTCAGAAAATAAAAATAAAAATAATAATGATAATTCGTGTTACTAAAAGAACAGACTTTTCAAAATTCTGGTCGGAAAAGAGTTTAATATTACGCAAAAATCCTTAAATTAATTATAAAAAGCGAGTATAACGTAATTTATTAAAATAACAAAGTTTTTCTCCTCAACACCAAAGTAAATAAGAGCTGTCTGAAAATAAAATTTCGTTCGCCCGAGTTAAAAAAAAAAAATCCTGTGGTGAAAAATAATAGATTTTTCTCTCCTTAATTAATGAGCCTCGTGGAAAAATAAGCATTTCGGGTAACAGAATGCGTTTCCAATTTTGATGAAATTGATGTAAAGTAAAAAAAAAAATTCACGTACACTTTTAAATAAGTTTTTGATTTTTCGGGGGCTCTACTAAGATTATATATATGTATATATATATATATATATATATATATGTATATATATATATATATATATAATATATATATATATATATATATAATATATATATATATATATATATATAGAAAAACATCTCGATGGCAGCTTGGCCTATGCTGTTGCCAGAGGCACGATTATGGCTAATTTTAACCTTAAATGAAATAGAGTAAAATACAAAATACTGAGGCTACAGGGCTGCAATTTGCTATGTTTGATGATTGCAGGGTGGATGATCAACATACCAAATTGCAGCCAACTAGCCTCGGCAATGTTACGGAATACTGAAGGGCGCGACAGGACCGCGGCGGGGGACGGACCCGAAACAAAAACCGGCACGATCGTTTTGTGAATGGACCCACCCTTCCACTCTAAAAGAGAATCGAGTCAATTGGCAGGAGAAAGAGAAAAATTGAACTCTTAAGAAGTGGAGTTGGATTTCCCAGAACAGGAAATCCATTAACTATCGTGTTCCGTGTCGACGTAAAAATAAAAAGAAAAAAAAAGAGTTTATTGTTTTGACAGAGAAATGTCCCAAGGCTGCTGCTTTTGTTATCTGACCATTAAAGATTTTCGTCATCTTTTGATGTGGCAACGTTGGTGGTGGTGTGGGAATCCGATTGAGCTTGTGAGGTGGTTGTGTTGTGGTTGTACGGGGCTAGTATACAAGGACACACCTGTCTAGATACCTGATTTTTCAAATCTCTCTCTCTCTCTCTCTCTCTCTCCTCTCTCTCTCTCTCTCTACACATGCGTACACATACCTTCTAACTTCATCTGTGTAAAAGGATACGCCTGTCTTAACACCTGAGTTTTAGTCTCTCTCTCTCTCTCTCTCTCTCTCTCTCTCTCTCTCTCTCTCCTCTCTCTCTCTATGCAAACATATACCTCGTAACCTAATCTCTATACAGGGACACAACTGTCTAAAACACCAGGGATTTTAAATCCCTCTCTCTCTTTCTCTCTCTCTCTCTCTCTCTCTCTCTCTCTGTCTCGCTCACTCAAAACATATACTTCCTAACCTAAATTCTATACAAGGGACACACCTGTCTTGAAAAAAAAACCCAGGGATTTTGAATCTCTCTCTCTCTCTCTCTCTCCCTCTCTCTCTCTCTCTCTCTCTCTCTCTCTCTCTCTTTATATATATAGATATATATAGTACTGGTAATCTTCTTAAGCACGAAGATATAGTAATTCAGTTGTATTCCACATAGGAAAATGAAAAAAGGTATATTCTTCAGAAAATGCCAACAGTTTTCGTCCTCCAATGGGACCTCTTCTTGGAGCGTTTATTAAAGAAAGAGATAGTTTACAGTGCATGCGGCCAAGAAAAGGCCTAAAACGTTTTTTAAACATACAGTTACCAAAAAAACTAGCAGTTTGAGCTACAAAACTATTCAGCAGTAAAATAACAATAAAAACAAAGAATAGCAGTTGAGCAAATGAAAAATACCAAAATATCTAACGAGTAATACATCCATTTGAAAACAGGCATAACATACAGTACATATAACAAGCCTATACTATATGATAGTTAATGGGGTAACATTATCCAATTTGTACTGACGTTTCATGACATGTAAGATAAAAAGGATCTAATTTATAAAACAAACCAGGCGATAAATTAAAATTTTTCCTTTGCTGTGAACAATGCAAGCTGTCTCTATCAAATTTCTTTCAATAAAAACCTGTGCTCTTAAACAAAATCTTTGACCCGAGCCAGTCAATCGGTGCATTACAAAAATTAAACTACTATGAACACATAAAGCATTGCTTCGTATTATTTGTTTCGTATATTATTTTATGATTAAAATGCGTTTTTCGAGTGTCTTCCCAGATGTGCCTATATAAGAAAAACCTACCGCACTTGCATGGGATCTTATATAATGACTCCTTCATTGTTCTCCGGACATTTATGAATTAAGTTTTTCCAATGGTGCTAGGATATGAAAAAAGTGTACTAAAACCAAGTAACTTTAGGGGGTAGGACTATAGATTCTAATGTGGGATGGTATGGGCAAACATATAAAATCCAGTTTTCCTGTTTTTTCCCTCATATGAAAAATAAAAGTTTTCGTGCTAACTTTAGACTGTAATCAATATCTTAACCAATTTAAAATTATTTTCAATACCAACTTTGATATATAAATTCTAGTTCCCTCCATTGATAAATTCGGACTGCAAGATATTAAGAGCTCTAAGAAACATTGATCTTAAGCTGAGAGTTTTACTTACTTGTGTGAGGAGTAATTGCTAATAATAAGATTGTAACAATCTTATTATTAGCATTACTCCTCACACAAGTAGAAGTAAAAAACTCTCAGCATTAAGATCAATGTTTCTTAGAGCTCTTAATATCTGCAGTCCGGAATTTATCAATGAGGAACTAGAAACTATATCAAGTGGTATTGAAAATTTAATTGGAAAATTGGAGATATTGATTACATCTAAAGTTAGCACGAAAACATTTTTTAATTCATATGAGGAGAAAAACAGAAAATGGATTTTATATGTTTTCCCATACCATCCCACATTAGAATCTATAGTCTACCCCCTAAAGTTACTTGGTTTTAGTACAACTTTTCATATCCTAGCACCATTGGAAAAACTTTAATTCATAATAGTCCGGAGAACAATGAAGGAGTATATAAAGATCCCATGCAAGTGCGGTAGTTTTTATATAGGACAATCTGGGAAAGACACGAAAAACGCATTTTAAATCATAAATATTAATATACGAACAAATAATACGAGCAAGCTTTATGTGTTCATAGTGTTTATGTTAATGCACGATTGACTGGCTCGGGTCAAAGATTTTGTTTAAGAGAGCACGGTTTTATAGAAAGAAATTTGATAGAGAGCTTGCATTTGTTCACAGCAAAGGAAAAAAATTTTAATTTATCGCGGGCCCCCCTGGGGGGTTGTATAAATTAGATCCTTTATCTTTACATGTCATGAAACGTCAGAACAAAATTGGATAATGTTATCCATTAACTATCATATAGTATAGGCTTGTTAATATTGTACTGTATGTTATG
>NC_087216.1:719813-722313 GCF_015104395.2 Macrobrachium nipponense
ATTAAACATACCCAATTTATCATTGGCTCACGAAATCAGCCAATCAGATGCCATTCTCAGCAATAACCAGAATCTATTATTATATCATTATTATTTTTTATTTTTTATTATTTTTTGGGGTTTTTTTGGGGGGGGGGTTTTTTATCCACCAGTTCTCCAATTCGACTGGGTGGGTATTTATAGTGTGGGGCGGGTCCGGGTTGGCATCCTGCCTCCTTAGAAGTCCAAATCACTTTTTCTTACTATGTGCGCCTTTGTTTCTAGGATCACCTCTTCTGCATGGGGTTCCTGGAGCTACCTCAGCCTCTAGTTTTTCCAGATTCCATTTATTATTATTATTATTATTTATTATTGTATTATTATTTTATTATTATTTATTATTATTTTCATAGGAGGAAAACCTATTCATATGGAAGAAGCCCCCCAACGAAGGGGCCATTGGCTCGAAATTCACCCTTCCAAAGAATTTATGGTGTTCATTGGGAAGAAGCAAGACGGAGTAAAGGGAAATACAGAAAGAAGATGAAAAATAAATAAAAAAAAATATTACCAAATACAAAAAAATGTATCAAAATGCAAGGAGATATTGCCATAGGAAATTTTTTTTTTCGTTTTTTATTTAAACCTATCCCTGAATTCTGCGAGCGAGCAATTTCAACCCATTTTTTTCTACCCCAAACAAACAAATGGAGTGAACGGCCACAGGCCTATGGAAAAGGTAGGCGTCAGAGCATGAAACAGGGCTGCGATAGCCGTACGTCAAGTGGCGCAGATTTCAAAGCCCACCAAAATAGCGCGTTTTTTTTATTTTTTTTATTTTTAGTGAGGGGGGCGGGGAAGGGGAAGCGGGTTGGCCATGACGCTATTGACGGCTGGGTTTTCATTGCCCCGAAAGCTGATGGATGAACGATGGTCAGAATATTTTTTTCAAAGGGTGATATCAAGTTGCAATTGCTGTTGGTGGGAGGTAGGTAAACTTCGCTTATAATAATAATAATAATGATAATAATAATAATAATAGTAATAATAATAATAATCCATAATAATAATAATAATAATAAAATAATAATAATAATAATATATTAGACAGAAAACGAAAAATCTGGTTGTACAATTGCTGTTTGTTGCAGGCAGGTAAATTTTCCTAATAATAAATAATAATAATAATCATAATAATAATAATAATAATAATAATAATAATAATAATAATAATAAAATTAATGAATAAAAAGGAACAAATATAATCGTAAATGCTTGTGAGTACCTATTAATAATAATAATAGGTTTTTATAAAAAGTAATGATGCCTCAGCTGCATTAATTTTAAATAAGGTTCTTCTCTATTTTCCTAATTATTGTCCTTTTATTGTTTTCTCATTCTTGCCCTAAACTAGCGAGCAACGCACCGAGGTGGCATGGTCTCAAATAGGTAATTATCAAAGTCGATTTTAATTTTATTAAATAATGCCGGGGGCGGTAGTCAAAGTTAAGTGTATACACCGTAGATTTTTTATCAGGTGTAAAGACGCTTATGATTCTTCACATTAATATAGCTGAGGTAAGCAATTACTTTCAATAAAAACATGTTTAAAAGAGGGGCTTACATCCATCATAATAATAATAAAATAATAATATAATAATAATACTAATAATAATAATACTAAATAATAATAATAATAATAATAATAATAATAATAAAAGATAATGATAATGATAAGTGATGATGAGAATGATAATGATAATGATAATAATAATAATAATAATAATAAGAATAATAATAATAATAATAATAATAATAAAATTATATTCATATGCTTCAAAATGGTTCTCGCAATATGTAAAAATTTTATCCCCAACGCCCATTATAGTATCACACATAACACAGCATTGCAATCACATAAACAACTCTAGCAATCATCTAGAAGACTCTGACTTTATATAAACTCCCCAACCCCACGGCCCCAACCTCGTCATCTACGAAGAAAAAAAGAAAAAGAAAAGAAAAAAAAAAAATGGAGATTCAAACAGGTGACACACCTCACTCACCCTTGATTCGCCAGACGTCACACTCGATTTGGGGAAATATTTAGCATGTGGACGCACCTACCTCTGTTCCATATAGGCGACTGTGCGAAAAAAAAGAAAGTGCAACCATTTTTTCTTTAAAACCCTAACTTTATTCACTGTGGCAGTCGAGTAAATTGAAAATTTAAAAGGACAAGAAAATTTTTTATTTGCGTGTCTTAAAGCTCTTCTTTTTTTTTTTACCTGTTGGAGACATAGGTTGATTTCATTTTAAAATCAAAATATAATTTTTCTGTTTTCAGAGTTGGAGGAGTTGTTGTTTTTTACATTTGTTTCTTAAATCATTTTTTTTACTGTTGGAGATACGGTAAATTTTCATTTTAAAAAAAATTTTTCAAAATTCATATTTTTCAGTGAGGGACAGGTAAAATATTCGTTGTTGTTGTTGCATTTGTGTGCTAAAATCCTTTTTCTTC
>NC_087216.1:723971-733971 GCF_015104395.2 Macrobrachium nipponense
GCCTTGAGGATCTCTTTCACACACACACACACACACACACACACAGAGAGAGAGAGAGAGAGAGAGAGAGAGAGAAATAATAATCATCTAAGAACCTGTTTGAATTCTGTGTATGAGAGAGAGAGAGAGAGAGATAATAAAAAATTCTAAGAACCTGTTTGAATTTTGTGTACGAGAGAGAGAGAGAGAGAGAGAGAGAGAGAGAGAGAGAGAGAGAGAGACTATTCCACAAGCAAAAATCCAACGAGTTGATATTACCTCATGATCATTATATCTCACTGCTGTAGCAAAAACGCGGGCAACACTTCATTCTCTCATTTTCCGCTCATTACGCGCCGAGATTTTGACCGGATGTGACATAGCTCTCAGGGGTTCTGCAGTATCACAAGTCAGCCCAAATGAAAAGACAATTAACAGCCTAAATGTGAAAAGGATCTCTTGCCAACGCTTACGACTGCAAGATAAAACGTTGAGTTTCTTGACGAACGTTGAATCTGCGGATGATAATTGTTGTATCATATGATTAAAAATGTGAGTGGTTTCGTATATGACAGGGACATACATTAAAGGCTTTAGAAGGAATGTATGGGTAAATCATGTATTCTATTCATATGTTATTCCTCTAGGGAATACATAGACATTTAAGAGGTGCGTGTCTACGTAAGAAGTGTCTAATTACCTGTCTACATTATTATTATTATTTTTATTCATTTATTTTATTATTTATTTATTTTTTTTTTTTTTTTTGCTCTATCACAGTTCTCTAATTCGACTGGGTGGTATTTATAGTGTGGGGTTCCGGGTTGCATCCTGCCTCTTTAGGAGTCCATCACTTTTCTTACTATGTGCGCCGTTTCTAGGATCACACTCTTCTGCATGAGTCCTGGAGCTACTTCAGCCTCTAGTTTTTCCAGATTCCTTTTCAGGGATCTTGGGATCGTGCCTAGTGTTCCTATGATTATGGGTACAATTTCCACTGGCATATCCCATATCCTTCTTATTTCTATTTTCAGGTCTTGATACTTATCCATTTTTTTTCCTTTCTTTCTCTTCAACTCTGTTGTCCCATGGTATTGCGACATCAATGAATGATACTTTCTTCTTGATTTTGTCAATCAACGTCACGTCTGGTCTATTTGCACGTATCACCCTATCTGTTCTGATACCATAGTCCCAGAGGATCTTTGCGTGATCGTTTTCTATCACTCCTTCAGGTTGGTGCACTTATTACTGCAAGGTAGCTGGTGTTTCTTGCACAGGCTCCAGGGGAGGGCTTTTGCTACTGAATCATGCCTCTTTTTTATTGTACTGGTTCTGTGCAAGTGCCGGACATTCGCTTGTTATGTTGTTTATGGTTTCATTTTTCGTATTGCACTTCCTACATATTATTATTATTATTATTATTATTATTATTATTATTATTATTATTATTATTATTATTATTATTATTATTATTGTCATTCAGAGGAGGAACCCTATTCATATGGAACAAGACCACCAAAGGGGACCATTGACCTGAAATTCAAGCTTCCAATAACCAAGATGTAAAGGTAAAAACAGAAAGTAGAGATCAATTATTAAAAAAAGATAATATGACAACTTAATAAATAAAGAGATGAAAATGTAAGAAAACCATTAAAACTGAGACTATTGAAAAAAGATTCATAAATCTACTTATCATAGCAAGCAGCAAGCACCAGAGCCCAAGCAAAGGCTTGCAATCTCTCTTTGGCTGTTTCCCTGAAAACTTAATTTTGAACTTAGATGGGAAATGCAAATGACCAAAGCTTCAGGGAAACAACTTATAAAAATTCGAAGGCGAAAATGTATATACTCTTATCTTTCACGGATCTCGTTTCAATTTGGCTATTCATTTTAAAGTTTAATTTCCTAAAAGAAGAAACAGAAAATTTTTCAAATTTAAAGGTTAAAATACATACTAATCTTCTATGGATCTAATTTCATTTTGGCTAATCATTTTTAAGTTTAATTTCCTAAAAGAAGAAAAAGTAATTTACACAATTTAAAGGTGAAAATATATATTCTTATCTTTTATGGACCTAGTTTCAATGTCCTTATTCAATTTCAAGATTAATTTCCAAAAAGAAAAAACAGAAACTTTAAAAAAATTGAAGGCGAAAATATACATCTTATCTCTCAATGCCCCTATATTCAATTTGTTTACCTATTTTCAAATTCAATATCTGAGAGAATGGTAAGAATCCTTCTTAACTTTGTAAACACATAAACGCAGTCTCATGTGAAGTAATAGTTGGTGAAGTATAGTTGTTCCTGACCTCAGTGCAATTAGTTTCATAAGTTTTCTTGGCTGGAAGCGGGTTCCAAGTTATATTGGCGGATGTTAACAGACTCCCGTGGAACAGATTGTGAGAAAAGGACCTTTGGTATTACTTGAGAGAGAGAGAGAGAGAGAGAGAGAGAGAGAGAGAGATAGAGAGAGAGAGAGAGAATTGGTCTGACTATTTTGACCGAAATCGAGAGAGAGAGAGAGCGAGAGAGAGCCAGATGAGAAGGAGAGAGAGAGCGAAAAGCAATGGTCTGACTTATTTTATTCGAAATCGACAAAGAGAGAGAGAGAGAGAGAGAGAGAGAGAGAGAGAGAGAGAGAGAATTAACTTCTATTGCCAGTAATCAAGCCCAGGATGGACTATTTTACACAAAGTCGAGAGAGAGAGAGAGAGAGAGAGACAGACAGACAGACAGACAGACTGATAATTAATCTTGAATTTTTCTCATAACTTATGAAAGTGGCTGATGTTAACCTCGTCACGGATAAAAACGATAAATGTAATTCACAAATCTTTTCTCTTCCCCACGATCATGAATTTACAAAGCATCGAAAATTGAATTTTCTTAACGACGCCTAATTACCTCATCAAAAATTACTGTGCCTTTACAAATTCCCTAAACTGGCCAACAATTACAAAGCAAGAAGGTTATAAACGAAGCTTATTATGTTATCAGTAATACCCACGTTATGCCAGCGTCTATCAACTATCTAATACAATCTGCATGTTACGATTATAGTCACCAGATTAATAAAAGGTCGTTAGGCAGTCTTATTAATATTCTGACTGATTTTTTTCATTATTATAACCAATATTTAAATACTCTCTCTCTCTCTCTCTCTCTCTCTCTCTCTCTCTCTCTCTCTCTCTGTATATATATATATATATATATATATATATATATATATATATATATTATATATATATATATATATATATATTACGAATGACAATTTGAACAGTGGTTGTTGAGCTGATGGTAATATCTTGCCATGGAGGAGCCTCATTTTAATTATCTCTCTCTCTCTCTCTCTCTCTCTCTCTCTCTCTCTCTCTCTAAGTAAAATGAATTGAATAATGGTTATTTAGTTCGGCTAATTCCTTCTGCTGTAATTTGTTTTGCCCTAAAATATTATAATATAGATATATATACATACATACATTTATATGCATTTATATACATAAACATTATATACAAATACACAAACTGGCACGGAAATACATATATATACAGATGCATACGCACCAGAATAGGAAGCATTGAAGTCCTTACCTCAAGAAATCGCCAAATTTCGTACAAAGGAAGTAAAATAAAAATATAGATAAAAGCCCCGTCTCTTTTTAAATCGAATTTCCGACTACCCCAACGCTTCCATCTACTACGTTTTATCAAATCCATAGGTATAGGATTAAACTCCCTCGCTAGATACTACGCTTTTCCTCACTCCTAACTCCCCTGTCTCCCGTCTGGAAGCAAATCTACTTAAGGTGTTTGACTTCCTTGAGAAGGAGGGGAGACTGGAACAATGTTACGCTGGAATGGAATGGAACGATGAGAGAGAGAGCTTTTCCTGGAAAAGGAATGGAGCCTGGAACCATGTTACTTGGAATGGAAGGAACAATGGAAGAGAGACCTTTTCCTGGAAAAGGAATGGAGCCTGGAACCATGTTACTTGGAATGGAGTAGAAAAATGGAAGAGCTTTTCCTGGAAAAGGAATGGAGCCTGGAACAATGCTACTTGGAATGAGAGAGAGATGGAAGAGCGTTTCCTGGAAACGGAATGGAGCCTGGAACAATGTTACTTGGAATCGAATTGAAAGATGGAGTAACTTTTCCTGGAAAAGGAATGAAGCCTAGAACCATGTTACTTGGAATGGAATGGAATGGAATGATGGAAGAGATAGCTTTTCCTGGAAAAGGAATGGAGCCTTGAACAATATTACTTAGAATGTAGTGGAAGGTGGCAGAACTTTTACTGGAAAAGGAATGAAGCCTGGAACAACATTATTTGGAATGGAGAGGAAAGATGGAATAGCTTTTACTGGAAAAGGAATGAAGCCTGGAACAATGTTATTTGGAACGGATAGGGAAGATGGAAGAGCGTTTCCCGGAAAAGGCATGGAGTCTGGGACAATGTCACTTGGAATGGAGTGGAAAGAGAGAGCATTCCTGGAAAAGGCATGGACCCTGGAACAACGTTGATATAATACCTTTTCCTGGAAAAGGAATGGAATGGGAAGGGAATGTTAGATCCTGACGTCTCAAGTAAAAGGAGGAGGAGGAGGAGGAGGAGGAGGAGGAAGAGGAGGAGAGGAGGAAGAAGAATATTAAAGCGATTCAATACTGGATCTGTTGACTGACATTTTAATCTTTTAATTTAATTACCTGGCGTTCAAAAACACAAGATTCAATTACGTAAGCACGCATCATTTGTGCTTGTGTATGTATGTACGTGTGTGTGTGTGTTTGCGTACGTGCACTCACTAAAAGATCTTAAATTAGCATTATCGTAATAATACGCATTTCTTAACGAACACCTCACGGACATTTTAATCTTTGATGATGAAATAAAATGAAAATTCGTATTTACAATGTTTAAAGAAACAAAGATTTATTTACGTAAGTATACATCGATTGTTTTTGTGTGCGCACATACGTGTGTGTGCGTGTGCGCGCATTCGTACTTCCTAAATGATCTCAAATTAATACCATCGCGAAGGTACGTCATTCTCCTCAACCAAGACGCATAACGAAATACTATAATGACCGTAATCCACTTATAGCGATTACGCATAACGCTCGTCCTTTAAGCTAATAATTACGCATCGTCTCTCCGTAATCTGTTGAAGCGTTATTCACTCTCTGAAGTCAGTGTTATAATAGACTTGAATCTGATTATCTACTGGGCGTTATTTTGTGTCTCTGGACTATAATGCTTTTGTGTAATAGAAAGGATTAAGTTTCCGGTTTGATAATTTCTGGTTATGACGCAGCTACGTAAGGATTTCGGATTTCGTTGCTCTGTGACGGTTCAAATAAAGGGCGAGAGAGAGAGCGACAGAGAGATGAGAGAAGAGAGAGAGAGAGAGAGAGAGAGAGAGAGAGAGAGTGTAGTAACTTAAGTAGACCTTTATGCACTGTCTAGTTATAGACACTGCAAAAACTATTTTTACAATGAAAATATTTCCTCTAATACGTGAAACGACTGATGATATAATATATATAATATATATAATTATTATAATATATAAATATATATATATATATAATATATATTATATATAGATAGATAATAGATAGATAGAGATTATAATATGCAAACGTTTCCTTTCTATTTATGAAAGATTAAAGAATTCGGAGGGATTTCTTGAAAATCGTCCTAAAATACATTGGACCATCGGATCTTAAATTGAATACCCCAGGAACCCTAAAAATAAAGTATTGGCTCTCTTTTTAATAGATCTCCTTTGATTGTCGTTCTGGGTTGTTGTCTATGAGTACAAAATTAATTGTCTTAAATGTAATTTGGGAAAATATATTGGATCCACCAGGCGGCTTCTCAGGTGGTGAGGGCCGATTCCCATAGGGGAGGGATAAGTTATTAGAAACCGGATGTCGAATGATCTAATCCAGAATCCTCTAATTATACGTAAGCCATACCATTTAAATGCAAAACGAAATCTTCTATGAAAGATTTTGTTAAGACTCATGGGTTATGCCAAACAACCCACAAGAACTGCTTATTTCTTGAAACTTTAAATATTAAAAACAAACGAAGTCCCATTCTCTTGAACTGTCAAACAACCACATGTTCCCTTGTATTTGTCTTAACTTTTCTTTGCCTCTCTCGAAAAAATGTTTTTGTTATGTTTTGTTGCTTCTTAGTGCGTCCTTATTCCTCTTGTTAATGGAGGATTAACCTTCAGGGTTGTCTTTTATTATTTATTTATTAGTTAAAATTTTTTTCTTTTTAAGTGTGACGTGTATTTAAGATAGTTCTGAATTTGTTTTTGAATTTACTATTTTTTGGTTTCGAGTGCCAGTCTTTGTTTGCACGTGTGTTTTCTGGTTCCTAACAATTTTGTTATTTTTTATTCCGCGTTTTATCCAGTTTCCTTCGTCCCGCTTTTTAAATTAGAGTCTTTGTATATAGCTCTTTTAATTTTATATTGGAATATATTATATTTTAATTGTTTTAGAATATCCCTGATGATTGTGTGATTATGAATCACGAAAGCTTACTTAAAATAAATGGATTACGGAGTTCTTCTGCTTCTGAATTCCTGCCCTTGATCTGGATGAGAAGTTGATGTGCTCCCGCTAAACGTTGCCCCTTACTCCCGGGTTGGTTATATATTATATAATTATATTAATAAATATATATTATATTATATATATATATAATATATTAATTATATATAATTTTATTATATATAAATTAATATATATTAAACCTCCAGAACGCCAGGCCATCAACAGGACCTTTCAAGCTGTTTCTGCAGACGACAAATAGTCCCCAAGGCCTCCATTATCCCAGAATAGCCCTTGTCTTTTGATGGTGACTGGAGGTGAGACTAGATTTCGATGATTTACCTGCAGGTCACGAAGACACTACGGGTGGTTGGGGTGGTAGTAAGGGGAGAGGGGAAGGGGAGGGGAGGAGAGTTTTGGTTTGTTGTTGGAGGGTAAGGGGAAGAAGAATGGTGGGATTAGTGATTCCTTGCGCCCATTGGAAGGATTGAAGTGTTACGGTTAAAGGAAGACACGGAGGTAAGGTATTTGTTTGATATGATGACCGTCATTTGGTGAAACCCATTGCTAATGTGGCATGGAGTTTCTGCTCTCCTTTCTCCTTCTCTCTCTCTCCTCTCTCCTCTCTCTCTCTCTCTCTCGTATTATATATATCTTTATTAATAATATAATATTATTATATAATAAAATAATTATATATATAAACTAACATAACTAATTATGTAATCCCACTCAAAGCCAGGACAGGAGAGAGAAGAGAGAGATGAGGGAGGAGGAGAGAGAGAGAAGAGAAGAGAAAAGAGAATCTAGAAGGTGCAATATTTTATTCCTATAGAGAAGAGACAGAAGAGGAGGAGTTGAGACAGACAGACACAAAGAGAGGAACGAGAAATTCTCGAAGGTGCAACATTTTCAGAGAGAGAGAGAGAGAGAGAGAGAGAGAGAGAGAGAGATTTTAGAGAGAGAGAGAGAGAGAAACACCCCTTGTAAAATAAAAATTGAGCCGGAGGGCCAAAGCTCATTTTGTTGAGGACACGCTAATGCAATTTTCATCTCGATTCCCAAACTGGACAAAAGCTAAACAAAAACGAAAATAATAATAATAATATTTTTGCCCGGAAAGTTGTGTAACAACAAAGGACTCCGGATCATAATTAACCACCTGTTGCTTCTTTTGCTTTTGAATGAAGACACAGCAGCAGCAGCAGCCAACTGCTTTTCCTAGTTCAGCAGAACCTCTACTTTAGTGAGTCGACTTTGCTAGTTAGAAAATTTTCGCTTACTCGGGGAGTTAGCCCACAAACTACTTTGTTGCTGTTATTCTTTTCGGGGTAGGTACACTCTATGGAAAAGCCTAAAAAGGTAAGGAAAAGTTTTTCAAATTGAGTTAAAGATAAAGGAATTGTATGTTAGGTTATTTATGATTTATTCATCAGACTGAAAATGTAAAAAATAAATAACGTGCTTATTAAAGAATACAGAAAAAAATCATTTCTAATAAAATACAGCGTATTTATTTTAATTTTCGTTGGGGAAACAACGCTCTATTTGACTGTAGATTTTAGCATGTTTCGATTTACGATAAGTTAGGAATATAATGTTTACAGTTTATACGTGAGGGGAAAATCTTGCAAGCGTCTCGAGTAAGCTGGAGGTCGGATCACGCCTTGTTTGGTCAATTAATATGCCATTTTGTTTTGTTGTTCATTTATCTATAATTATTTTTCTTTAATCGATTATTATTCTTACTGTTATCATCCTTAATAATATTTCATTTTCAAGAATTTTTAGATGCTGTTAGAACTTCACCCTTTTTTCTAAATAACAGAATTACACCTTTTCTGAGTATCAGCAGAATTACACCCCGTTCCTTAAATTCTAATAGAATTACACGCCCTTCTTGTAAATACTAATAGAAGTGAAACTCTTTTTCTTAAACCTAATATAATTACACTTAAAGGTGTCATATAATTTCACTTTTTTTCCTTGATAATAATAGAATTCACCCTGTTTCCTAAATAATAAATAGATACACCCTACCTCCTAAATACTAATAAAAATACACCTTGTTTTCTATTTAAGTTTACAACGAGAGGACCAACTCTCTCTTCCCTCGGTTAAGATGAATATTTTATAATAATATCTGAATCTCTGAGTGTCTCTCTCTCCAGGCAGATTCCGGGGAATTGGGAATTATGGTAACACAAAGGGATGATGTTCCATGGTGTGTTCTCCCGGCTAGATCAAAGGGCAGGGGAATCTCTCTCTCTCTCTCTCTCTCTCTCTCTCTCTCTCTCTCTCTCTCTTCTCTCTCTCTCTCAAGGATTAGTATATCATATATATATATATAATATATATACAATATATATATATATATATATATATAGTGGTGGTGTGTTGGTGTATATATATATATATATATATATATATATTTATATATATATATATATATATATATATATATATATATATATATATATATATAATATTATATATATATATATATAGAGAGAGAGAGAGAGAGAGGAGAAGGAGGAGAGAGAGAGAGAGAGAGAGAGAGAGAGAGAGAGAGTTGAAATTCAATAAGTCGCAATATTTCCAGTGTTATTACTTTAACCCCCTACCCACCCGCCTCAACTCGCCCCTAGCAATAACAGCCATGAAATATAGACCAGACCATCAGAAAACAAGGCTCTCATTCCCTCGTATTTCAACTTTCCCTCGAATACTTTCTCCAGGCGAAAGGAGAATTCTTTCACTCTGTGGGATAAGGTTTTATCCTTTCACCCTTGGGACGTAATCCCTGTCTCTGTAATTCGTTTCTCCACTAGGCTGTTCCTCATAGCAACAATGACTATCTATCAATTCGATGGCGAGCTGCTCCTTTAGAAATATACGCGACAGGAATTGGTTTCGTGTCTTCAATCATGACAAATTTTTTTCAATGGACAATGAGCAATATTTGTCGGTGACATGTTGTAATATATATTATCCATATCACATATACGAATACACAATATTTTGCGTATGTATGCACACAGATTATGAATACATACACATTTGTATACGTGTATGGATGTGAATATTATGTTACTACTTGGCAAAGAAATATATTTATTTACTGTTAACAAGAAATTTGATGTGATAGAAAATATGAACCGTATACTACGTTGTTTCTGGGTTAATTTGTTATCAAATTGAAATATAAAAACATAACAATGTAAAGTTAAATGCTTTAGTACTGTATATATACATATATATATATATATATATATACATATATATAATATATATATAATATATATATATATATATATATATATATGCCTATACATGCGAATACAGTTCTCCACCTTCTTTGCCGCTCATAATTCACTTTCATTCATTTTAATTACCATATTGTAATACCATTCAAAATATGCACGTAACCATTTCTTAC
>NC_087216.1:741471-746099 GCF_015104395.2 Macrobrachium nipponense
TTGTTATTTCCGTCTATCGTTCTTTGGACATATCTGGTTCATAGGGCCTGATCTTGTGCAGCTGTTATCATTCCTTCAGTTTCCTTCTTTAGCTCGTCCCCTCTGTAGCCATTGCCATGTGTCATCGCTGGCTAGTTCTTTAGTCTGTCTCATGTATTGTCCGTGCATTGGTTTGTTGTGCCAGTCCTCTGTTCTTTTTGTCATTCTCCTGTCTCTGTATATTTCTGGGTCTTCGTCTACTTTTATTACTCCTTCTTCCCATGCACTCTTTAGCCCACTCGTCTTCACTGGTTTCAGATATTGCCCCAGTGCTCTGTTCTCGAGTTGACGCAGTCCTCTATACTTAGTCCTCTCCCTTCCTTCCTTTCGTGTTATGTATAGTCTGTCCTTATTTGCTCTTGGGGTGTAGTGCTTTTTGTATTGTCATATTTTATTATTATTATTATATTATTTATTATTATTATTATATTAGAAGATAAACCTGGATTCTTATGGAACATGCATACTGAGGGACCAATGACTGGAAATTCAAGCTTCCAAAGAATATTGTGGTGTTCATTTGAAAGCTTTTACAGAAGATAAAATTAAATACGAAAAGAAAAGAAAAGAAAAATTATAATAAGTTAATATATAAACATATAATGACATAAATAAGTTATCAAAATACAAGGCGAACTGTTTTGGGCCAATAAATGCATAACGAAGGAGAATCGACGAATATGGATTATTTAATCATTACTAGAACAGAGTAAATAGATTTGGGGAATACATTCGTGTAAATACTGCTATAAATTCATATTAGAATTAGATATTACTTATATACAAAGAACAAAAAGTTATGAAAATTTAAATTAAATACTTGGGAAAGAGAAACTCGGTTGGCCAAGCAGGTATGGATTTCATGATTAAGTGAAATATAAGTAAGATTCATAATTAAGCCAAATTATTAGCGGACATATTTTGATTGAATATTCAATTCGAAAGGCCTTTGCAATAGTTATAGACTTTTGATGCAATATTGACAAAAGGCAGAAAAACGGAGGTATATAATTTGCAATATACTTCCAAGAATGTGTTTCTTGGAATTAATCTCTCTCTCTCTCTCTCTCTCTCTCTCTCTCTCTCTCTCTCTCTCTCTCTCTACTCTCTTATGGCGTTTAATATTTAAGAAGGAAACATTACGCCGATACTTAGCCACAAACAAAGGAATTATTGGCAAACCAATAGAGCGAATTCTGATGAAAACGTTTTGAGTAACCTTTCGTATGCAGCGTATAGCCTTATTCTGCAGATCTACAAACACCTACGTAAACACACATACACAAATACACACACACGGACACTTATACATACACAACAGACACTGGCAAGCATTTAATTCATGTATACACACCTGACTGTGTATATAAATGCAGTAAAAACAATTTCTGGCTCTCTCTCTCTCTCTCTCTCTCTCTCTCTCTCTCTCTCTCTCTCTCTTGGAATATGGCTGCTTCTCATGCTATGTGACGTGCAGTACTGACATTTATCCCTGAACCCTTAACCTCCGCATACAAGTCTTTGAGAAAGTTCTTTCATCAAATCTCAAGTTTCCTAATTGTCTTTTTACGCATTGCTTTCTAAATTTAGAAAGTTATGCCGTTATGCAAATCAAGAATGTATTTCTTTACGTTTGGTGACGTCGGTCAACTTTCTTTTGATGTCAGTGTTCAACTTGGAAGTGGATTGGTGTGCGAGTGCGTGTTTATGTGTATGTGTGTAAAAATGTACACGAAAAGAATGTACGTAAAGTTCGCGTATGTAAGTGTATGTAAATATAAATATACTATATTCATGCACTAGTCTCTCACATAACGAGCAAATGTACCGTGTAACTTCAGAAGTTCAAGACAAAATGCAATGCATTACAACCGTAATACTATTCTTCTCGTATTTTAATACATTTTCATCTATTTATCTATTTATATTTTTTTAATAAGTGGGGTCTCTTCTTTTTGTATTTCCCGTTTACCTCGTCTTATTTCATTCTAAGGGACACCATAATATTCTTTGAAAGCTTGAATTTAAGTCAGTGGCCCCCTGTGGTGGGCTCGTTCCATATGAATAGGTTTCATCTTCTGAATATATAATAATAATAATACCTTGGGATTAGACCCTCTTTTAAACAAGTCTTGTTAAAAAGGATTGCTGCATCAGCTCAATTTGCAGAGATAAAAAGGTTTTTCAGCGGCGTGCAACTGCTTTGCTAGTAGGGTTCAAATGATCAGCGTCTAAGATCATATGAATAAATATGTATAAGAATATGCAAAATGTTGCAATCTCATGACACATCTAGTCTAATCTAAGCTACAAATCACAGATTATAAAGTGATTGTCAACTGGAAACTACCATCAGCGTAGTGCCCAAAACAATTTATAACATGTACGAAAACTGTCAAGAAGACAGGTTAATGGAATCTAACTGACCTTCCCAAAATACAAAAAAAAAATTCAAGACTGCATATAATGGGAAACAAAGGCAGGATAAGTCACCATAAGTTAGGCTGGGTTAGGATAAACAGGCCAGCGCAAAATTCAAGTTTAATAGTCGTTTGAAAACAAGAAGGGATTAAAGCTATAGTATACTTCCTCATTAATCAATACCCCAAAAGAATAGAAAAAAAATCCACCCTCCCCACCCCACACCCCCACCCTTCTCTCTAAAAAAAAAAGACAGGGTTTTCTGTTCATCGCAACAGTTTGTAATAGCTACCGTTTTAGAATCCTTTGAAAAATAAAGGTATGTACTTCTTGATGAAATATAATATCATATAATATATATTAATTATTAATAATATCCCGAATATATAATATCTTATAATATAATATATATAATATATATATATTCTTATTTACCTATTAATACGCATTAAAAAATCACAGTAGATACACGTGACTTCATAAATAAGCGAATACCACATATGAGAGATTTAGATCATCCTATTAACTGGAGTCAAGCAAGAGCCTTAATTAATCTCATGTAATGGCACAATTAAAAGGAATATCATTGAATCTTGTTTCATCAAGTCAAATAATAGAAATGTTCTAAATTTAAGTCTTGTTTAATTTTAAACCTTGATACTTTCATAATGAAAAAAGTTGTAGATAAATATAAGCAACAAAATTAATATATTCAGTTTTTACATGTTTTGGACTGTAAAGATACTTTGTAATTTCGGTTAGGGCCAAATCTGTTTAGGTTTGTGACCGTGTGATATCCGATAATCCTGGATTATCTCTTTTAATTTCTACCCTTTTTACAATTAACCATCTGGTATTCTTGATCTTGTTGTGTACCTGAGGCCTTTCTCTCCAATTGTATTTCATTAGCTCCTTGACACTGTCTTAGTAAAGACGAAAGCGCTTGGATTTCTGACTATCATTTTCCTATGGTGTTCGCTTATATACATATATACATTTATATATACATATATACATATATATAACATATATTTATATATATATATATATATATATATATATATATACTATATATATTATATATGCACACATATATATATATATTATATATATAGAATATGATAGATATATATATATATATATATCTATATATATATATACATAGATTATTATATACATATATAAGTTTATATATACATATTATACATATATATATATATATATATATATATATATATATATATATATCGCACATATATGTATATATATACATAATGTGTATATATATATATATATATATATATATATATATATATATATATATATATATATATACATATACAGCCCTGGTCGTCAAGACAAAAAAACAACTGGAAAAAAACAAGACATTGTCCATCACTATGATCAAGCATGGCACAGCTACTCAAGACCGAGTTCACAACAAAATATGACACAGAGAATGCAATAAAACTATAAAAAACGCAATTAAGTTCAATGCAATTCAGACCTACCTTGAGCGGCGCCCTTGCTCTGCTGTCAAGCGTTGAAAACAATCCGTGAGATTGGGTTTCCTTTGGGAATGAGATTCTTAAACTGAGCTGATAGTCTTTCAGAGCGTCATCAAGGAACGCTGTGGGTACATATCCTGATATTGCACTTCATAAAATGACGAATTCTCCCAACGTTATGACACAACACAGAACCGTAGGTGTCACTAACACCGTTGAAAGAGACTTGCCCAGAGCACAGCTTTTGTAGTTAGCTGGTGCGGTCGGTTTTGGTAAAGTAGTAGATCTGGGGTTTTGGAGTCTATAGAGATCTGCTTCGATGTAAAGGCCTGTCCACACGATCGGGCCTGATCGGCGGACCTCCCCTCTAACGGGCACACTTGACGGGTAAAGCTTCAAATTGCCCGATGGGTCTTGTAGCAAAATCACCATGGTGGTGCCTAATGGCTTGAGCTTCGACCCTGGCAGATGTACGTTAACCGTATACATTTCTTTTACTGAGCCATTCTTTGCACCATATTCTCTTCTTTTTCTTCTTTCTCATTACAAACAAAGCAATTATCATACTGCACAATATTTTCTTTGCGGTAGGCACCTTGTTTATCCTACCGCACTGAACACACTACTGGCATCGTCGGGCACGCCCACCTCTCCATCGCC
>NC_087216.1:746599-768108 GCF_015104395.2 Macrobrachium nipponense
CCTCTCCATCGCCTCACCCGTGTGGACAACATTCACGGGTAAGCCCACCAGAATTTGCCCGTCAACCCTGGAGCATGCCAATCAGGCCCGCTCGTGTGGACAGGCCTTAAGTGTCCAACGCTTCACACTACTTCGATGTTTCATTGCCACCGACTAGAAACTAACATATGATAAAACATGGTATACATCTCTTTGGAATATATAGCATTTTGGCCCAAGGTAACGCACTAGGACCTATGATAATGAGGTCATTCAGCGCTGAAACGGAAACCGATAGTCGAGACAATTGTTAGAGGATGACATGTAATATGGGAGGAAGAATACGAACAGGGGTACAGAAAGAACCTTCGGTCCACCGCTTGAGGCGTACTGACTTCACTACACCCATCCCCCCATCCCCACATGGGGGGGGGGGGTTTGCCATCACGGAAGCAGGGGCTAAGACAGGAATTTCTAGGTTGACAGTTACGACTGACTTGATAGCCTTCAAGCGCTTTAAAGTCAATTCCCATGCATATTTTTGAAATGTCCTACAAGAGATAACGTAAAAAAAAGTAATAATAATAATAATAATAATAATAATAATAATAATAATAATAATAATAATAATAATAATAATAATAATATAATAATAATAATAATAATAATTCTCACTAATAGTTACTAAGTCACCAACCGGACAAAAGCTTCAGGTTGAAAAAATATTTTGAACGCAGTATATAAAAAATAATGGAAAAAGTCAGAAGAATTAGTAGCTACCTGAGGCCCAGGCAAAATCTGACCTGGTTTTTGCCGCGATATAAAATTAAACCTGTTAAATTTAGTAATAGGCACAATGTCTACCCTCCCTCCTGCATCAAAACCTGTTGCAACGATTCAAGGGGCGTCCCTACTATACGCTATTAGTTTAGAGCAATATACTGCTTGCACAAAAAAAATATTTTTTGTTGGATCCACATCAAGGAAATCGCAACTGAAGAACACCCAATTCTTCAATTTGTTTACAAATTATGCTGAATAGAATGAACTAAAAAATTGTTAGTTTTAATATTTTAAAGAATCTTAGTTCCTACACCAATAAAACGTTGTGACAAATTAACCTGATTTTCTTCATATGTGCATTAATAACTTTTGATGAATTTTCTCTTAGTTCCTTACTCTTAAAAAGTGACTTCAGAATAAACCACTTTACGTCTGACGACTTTTCGTAAGCATTCTTTTATCTCTTAAAACCTTGACAGATAACTAAACTACTTCGATGTCTAGTCTTGGTAGGTAATGGTTACTATAATACAGCTTCGTATCTTTTACCCAATACATATAAAAACAAGAAAGGGTCCAGTATTATAACACATTCTGACTCCCTGGTAAACGCTGGTCATTGTATTTACTTTTAAATGCCATTAAACATTTTTATGTGATTATTTCTTTAACGTAGAGGCTATGCCCGCCCTAACTAAAGTATACAGCGGCTTTTACTGGGGCGAAAAAGTCTATACCCTATTTCCATTAAGTTTTGTCTCAAGGGAACGAAGTTTCCTCGAATTATAAATACGGTACGAAGCCATTTACGCTACTTAACATTTTAAAGTCTCCCTTTCCCATACTGAAGAACCTTCCATCAGGAGTTATTAATGCGGGAAATCTTTAACATACGAAAAAAAAAAATTTCAAGATCGCTACACAATTACCATTTTTACATTTTCGGTACTACACCAGCTCAATCCAAGCTGTCCAGGACTACCATTAAAGTTTCTACTATACCTTAATGTAGTTTACTACCACTTCCATCGCTATTTTATTAGCTTACAGAAAACCTTGCAAAATCACAAAAATTTTCCAGTACGTAGTCTTTCGAGAACCAGTTCCCAAAAATTTAGGTTTTAAGTTATATAGTTAAAACCAACGAACTGGAACTAGAATTTGCTTCTAGGGAAACTGCTAAAGTAGTCCTCTAGAGCATTTGTTTTATCATGAATTTCATTGACCAGGTTTTTGCTAGCCTAATGTCAAAGTGGCAACAAACACAGAAAGCACTAATTTGTCAATGCCATCCGCACTGACTGCACAAAGAATCACTAGATCTAGTATGCAGCATACGCTACATAGATTCAACCCTCTATTTCTTCCACCTTCTTTCGATGGTGTCAGTGGAAACCAAAGTATTTACTTTCACACCTATCAATCCTTACCAACGTAAATCTCCACACCTATCAAACCTTACCAATGTAAAATTTCCACACCTATCAAACCTTACCAATGTAAATTCCAGCCCTGACCCAATATTCATAAATTAGTCTTCGTTTTGGGTAATGGGCAAAGTCAGTCCAAGTTCAGAAACCCAATTCATGAATACAATAAGCAAACTAAAGTTTTGATTAGCCAATGGAAGCCTAACCTTCACAGGCTTAACCTTCAGGTTTGCTTGCTAAATTATTAGGACTTAAGCATTACTTATACGTACTTAATGCTTAGGACTTCAGCCTCGGTTTAAGCTCATTGTAGAGAATCTATTACTTTCACTACAATTTAAGTTTTATAAAGCCTACAAACAACCTCATGACCTTACTGTATGCTTAGTTTCTCCTGCTTATAGTAATTTTCAATTACCCTGGCTTCCTTAGAAGCTGTACAGTAGTCTCGTGGAGCATCAACCGCTTCGTTAGAAGACAAACACCAAATATTTCAATTACCCTGGCCTTGTTAGAAACTAGACAGTCTCAATTCACATAAGTTTCTTTAGAAGCTAAAGACCAGTTTCTGGCATAAATTTCAGTAGATAACCATAACGAAGTTTATTGTAACATTTTAATTTTATTAACCTTTTAAAACCAATATCACCCTTGCTTGGTTCGTACCTCTGCTTTTGCATATCAATCTATCATCCGGGATTTAAATACAATGTGACAACCAGAACCTATAATCTTCTATTATCTACCTTTCATGTATTAAACACTACAAATCTGGTTCCATTATAAACTTACAAGCCATAAGCATCTCAATTTCCTGCAAGGATTCAGAAAAATTAGTTGGATTTCAGTAAGCTTTTAGATTCTAATGCTTCGACGAGCTTGATCAACTTAAGATCGCTGAATAAGTTCCACAAGCACGCCGCCAACCGTTAAAACTAGCAGTACCAGTTACTTTCTGGTTTTGTAGTGACAGGAAGAGTAAATACCATATGCACATTTACCTGAAATGGGAAAAGAGAATTAAGACTAAGACTAGTATGTTATGTGGTAAACTTTAAACCAATAAAGTTTTTAATTTAAACTAAGTTTCTTGCTATAATTCCTACAATTACGTAGAAACCCGAATTAAGCTAAAATAAGAGTTTAAAGCAATAATTTAAATGGAATTTGCTCAAACTTTTATATTGAAGATTAGAATTTAACTATACACCAAACTCTGAGCAACACTCCTAACTATACTGACTAAAGAACGACCAGTAATTAAAAAATCCCAGTTTAAGTTACTTTTAATCTTAAATTATCGTAAATATAATATTCATACTGCGTCTCAAGAATTAAGTATCAAACTTAAATGAACATCTACTCATTATTACTTAACCGATACGTAAAACTAATTTGATACGTCGAAAACAATGTGCCATCAACTGCCATCAACTAATTTGATATAGAACACCCAGAAAGTTTGAAAACAGTTAACACAAAGTTAAAAGAACTGACATTGAAGAATCTTCAAAACTTCGAACCATTTAGCGGCGTAAATTCTAACTGCAAAAATACAAACCCCACAGACAATTACCAGAGACCATATTAACCCATCAACTATTTGCATTAAAGGCAAGTAAATCTGAACCAAACATCTGTATAACCCCCGTGTAACATTTTCGAGTAGATTCAGTCTTAGGAAGAGTAAAAGCTAAAAACATTACTTATTCTTATGTACACTATACCTAAAAGTAAGCTTTAAAATTTATTAAAATATTAAATTCCTATGTACACTATACTTGAAAGTAAAGTTTAAAATTTATTAAAATATTAATGGTAATAGTCTAGAATTCTAGCTAGAGACTCACCGTGCACATTAACCAGATAAACTTAACCCAACCAGGACTAAAAATCCCTACATAATGTTTATTTATATTTAACAGTTTTGAGGGTTATTTTAAGGCTGAAAAACCACTAATTTAAAAACAACAAAGCATTAGTAACTCATAAGAAAAAATAATTTACTTATTAGCGAGAAGTTTTTAACGTTGAAAGTTAAAAATTGAAAACTTTCACACATTAACTCATTAGCGAAAATAACGTCAATCATTAGCGAAAGTAAAGTTTTTAACGTTGAAATATACAAAAAGTTGACATAAGAAATTCTAACACCATCACGTGTAAGCAAATAAAACTACCCAAACTCCTAATCAAACTAACGTAAGTTAAAAAAACCAACATTAATACTTTATAATAAAAAAAAAAACTCAAATCAAGAAATAAGCACTCCGTCCACTTACAAATCATACAGAACTCCTAATAAGTTAACATTTAATTTAACCCCAAAATCTCCACATTACCTAAACTATACAAACAACTTTTTACACAAACAAACACAATGAAATCCTGAAACTAAATGCCCCTTGAATAATTTCTAGGTCCCGAAGTAAATAAGGGTTTGACTTCTCGCGCCAAGGATAGTGAACTCAGCCGCGCAGACTGTCCGACTTTTTTTTTGAGATCCTTGAGCCAAGGACACTAAAGCTCCCGCTGTATTTTTCTAACAGGATAACTGTAAATTTTATAGGGTTTGGGGCTTAAATATCAGAATTTTATCCTACTGTATTCTGCGGTTCCTTACTAAAATCATGCTCTCGGGAATAAAGGTATTATGAGAGTTAACGAAACCATTATTGCAAACATTCCTTATAACAGTTTTTTTTTTTTTTTAATTCAATTTTTCATAAGAACAGCGTTAATACATATATATAAACCGTATATATACATACACCAATAAACACGTATGATTAATGAGATCATTGGGTTGCTTCAAACCAAAGATTTACCTAAATTTTTATCAACGTAAGTAATAGGTTGACAATTTCAGAAAATTAATCATGAGTAATTTCCTTCTTAATTCATATTATATTTGTTTATATTTATGAGAGTTATTATATGAGGAACGAAATAGATGTATATCCATAATAAACGTATATTTAATACATACTATAATACACTCGTCTGTGTAATGAAATCGTACTGTGAATTGTTTCAAATAAAGAAATCTAAAATTTACTCTTAATATCCAGAAATCATTTCAATTAGGTACAGTAAGTCGATATTTATGAGAGTAATACTTAACAGAATAAGACCTATAGTAGAAGAGAAACTTAGAGAACAGCAGTGTGGTTTTAGAAGTGGAAGGTCAACAGTGGATCAAATTTTCACCTTAAGACAGATAATTGAGAAGAGATGGGAGTATGCAAAGCCAATATTCTGTGCTTTTATAGACTTGCAGAAAGCGTATGATTCAGTATGGAGAGGATGGAATGTGGAGAGTGGCAGAACTCTATGGTATACCACTGAAAGTGATAAGGATACTAAAGAACTGGTACCAAGGAGTGTGCAGCTGTGTACAGCTGGATGGACAGCAAAGTGACTGGTTCCCAGTTGGAAGTGGGCTAAGACAGGGATGTGTTATGTCACCCACCTTGTTTAATGTATATATTGACCATATAATGAGAAGAGTGATGGACAATGAAAACAGAGGGGCTAGTATTGGTGGAGAAGTTTTTATGGATTTAGACTTTGCTGATGATGTTGCGTTGGTTGCTGATACGTGGCTGGTGCTGGTAGGTATGGTAATGAGGATGGAGACAGAGACACAGAATTTTGGCTTGAACATCAGCACAAAGAAGAGCGAGATCATGGTTGTGAGTAAGGATGATGATTGGGTGCACATGGAGGATATGACAATCAGAGGACAGGAACTCAAGCAAGTTGAGAAGTTTGTTTACTTGGGAAGAGTGGTAACAGCAGACGGGAGGCAAATTGAAGATATACAAAGAAGAAAACTAGGAGCAGGGGGCAAGAGCTTTTGAGGTTCTGAGAAAAACGTTTGGTCAAGGCATGAAATCAGCTTGAGAACTAAAGATGAGAATATTCAATGCAGTAGTACTACCAGTCCTGATGTATGGCTCTCCACCTGGGCAATGACCAGAACAGAGGAGAAAAGGTTGGATGCTTTTGAGATGAAGCTGCGTGAGAAGGGGACTTGCATTAAAATGGGATGATTATGTTTAGAAATGAAGACATCAGGGTGAGATTGAGGCAAAGGCCAGTCAGTACCAGGTTGAAGAGGGGAAGGCTGAAATGGTTTGGACATGTTGAGAGGATGGATGGGAATAGAGACCCCAGGAGAGCAATGAGAGCAGTACAAATAGGAAGAAGACCGCTGGGTAGACCAAGAACGAGGTAGATAGACATAATTGTCAGGGATCTTGAGGATGAAATCCAAAACTTAGAGGAAGCAAGGGAAATGGCTCGGGATAGAGACAGGTGGAGAGGAACTGTATCAGCCTTATGCCACTGGCCAGTGGCGGGAAGATAAAGTAAAAAACGTAAGTAAAACAGTAAGTCGAAGGTACTACCTTAACACTTAGCTCATGTTATATTTATTATTTATTATTTCAGTAGATGAAAACATTCACATGGAGCAAGCACACCAAAGGGACCATTGTATTGAAATTCAAGCTTCCAAAGGAGGATGGTTACAACCTCCCACCTCAGACCCCTTACTATAGCAGGTTTTCCTTGTAAATTTTTTAAAGTTACAATAACATCATTTACATAAATTGTCCCATGATAAGTAAAAATACAAAAAAAAAAATAATAATACTTGCAATTAAAAAAATTATAACAAATAAAGATAAAATGGTATACGTAAAGAATTTTTAAGTTACAATAACATGATTTACATAAATTGTCCCATAATAAGTAAAAATACAAAAAATAATATAACAAGACTAATAGCCGTGCAATTAAAAAACGATAAAAAATAAGGATAAAATGGTATACGCATAAAAAATGGAAAATAAAAATTGAAAAAGATAGAAATTATGCAAGGAATGCTTGCTGACAAAGTGACAATTTTTCTGAATTTCAGAATATTCGTTTTATGCATTACTTAAAAAAAAGGGATGCAGTATGTTATGAATATACGAACTCGTGCACTTTGTAGTCGCAGGGAAAAATATTCATAAAAAAACTTTACCACTCAATAAGTCTGCACACAGACATAAATGAGAGAGTAATAACGTATACGCACAAACAGCCTATCACTTTATGCACACATGGAAATGTATTTATACATGAAGAACTTGACGACCCAAGAGTCTGCAAAGAGGCATGAATGAAAGTAATACGTATACATACAAACGCCCATTCAACTGTGTCAGCAAAGCAACAAAACTGCACGTCGCAGAAGGCAACAAAATGGAGACGAGGAAATGTCATTGTGTCATTAAAGAATATTTCCTTTCTCGTTCCCCCTCTGAGAGAGAGAGAGAGAGAGAGAGAGAGAGAGAGTAATTTAATAACAGCTTTACGGAAGAGGGGAAGAAGACTTTCACGTATGGTGTATAAAAAAAAAAAAAAAAAAAAGAATAATACATCAGATCTTGCTGCAGACCTTTGATGAAAGTTTGTTACGTTTTTAGTTCGGGAAATAAAGGTATCCGACGACCTCGTCTTTGGATGCTGCACCTAAAGGCTGTAATGTTGTAGTGGCTGTTGGTTTTGGGTTTCTGTAAGGCCATCATTATCAGGCTTGGCTTTGTGAAGAATCTAATGTGAAAGGTTTATATGCTGAGGTATATATACAAAACATACATTTTTTATAAAAAAAAAAAAAAAAACGTTAAAGAGAAATACTCGACCACATGGGATCCGACCACCCCATAATCATAAACATACCATCTATAAAAAAAAAAAAACATTAAGAATAAGAAATACTCAACCAAACAGTATTTTCCATTCATGTTGTAGATCCAGGTCAGCAGCTTAGGCCCGCCCACCAGTCACCAATCTCAAACATACCATCTATAAAAAAAAAAACATTAACAATAAGAAATACTCAACCAGTTTTTTTATTTATTTATTTATTTTTTATTTATTTTTTTTTTTTTTTTTGTAGATCCAGGTCAGCAGCTTAAGGCCCCGGCCACCAACCTCACCAATCTCAAACATACATCTATATAAAAAAACAAAAAAACATTATTAAACAATAAGAAATAATCAACCAGTTTTTTTTCTTTTTTTTTTTTGTAGATCCATGTCAACAGCTTAGCCCAGTCCACCAATCACCAAATCTCAACCAAACCCCCACCCCCGACCCCTAAAATCACCAATTCATTGGGTCATCAATGCCCAGACGCACCCAAGCGTTGGATTAAACTTCTGTTTTTGCACTAACCGTTCATGGTGCAACGTTTTTGTTTGGGGCGGGGGCGGGTTCCGGTATGTGAGTTATAAAGATACAAAGGTATACGTAAGTCAAGTTTCTCATCAAATGTTTTATATATATATATATATATATATATATATATATATATCTATATATATATATATTTATATATATATATATATATATGGTAAGGCCTAGGGGTAGGGGTTTTGATTAATAATATGCGTTTCTGTTGACCTATGGAATGGTGGAGACAGTGCAGGAAGTAACGACCTGAGAGTAGCTGATCAATGAGTTTCTAGGGGATGGCGTGAGATAAAAGTGCTTAATTCAGGAAGTCAATGTACGACAGTTTATGAACTCTTCTCAAAGTGCCTTTGGGAAACTGGTTATAGCCAGTAATATGAGGCGTTGTCGAAGTGTGCATTCGTATGTGCGTGTGCGCCTCTTCTATCATAATGTATCACTAGCCAAGTCTATGGAAGACTTGCACAGAGATTCGGGGGAGGAAGGCAAAGCCACGATGGCGGGTGCCAAAGTGTTTTTTTTAAACAGTGAGTGATATTCCGGTTGGGAATGGGTAAGTGTTCCTTTACCTTTACTTTAAGCCAAAGGGATGGCTTGTTTGATATCTTGTAAGATGTTATTTTATTAACTTGGTCTTTAAACTTGTGTGTGTACTTACCGGGATGTGTTCTGTATCTTTGGAACAGACGGATCTGGAAATGCCGGGGATAAAGAGTTCCCGGAGGGGTGTGGACTTTTGGGTGACTTGACATTGTAGTTTTTGAGTTAGTCTGTAAGACTGGATTACTTAGTTAATTGATTTAGTTATTCTTGTAAATAAACGTTATGTTATGATGCAACTCTCTCATTTTTCATTACCTGTTAGAATGGAGAGAGAGAGAGAGAGGGGGTGATTGCCGGAGAGAGAGAGAGAGAGAGAGAGAGGGGGTGATTGCCGAGAGAGAGAGAGAGAGAGAGCCTGTGTGTGTTAATGGAGTAATGGGGCTCGCCTTCCGTTTCGTGTCCACGCTTACCTTATGAATACTGGGGGTGGTTCTTCCCCCATGTTATAGTGGTGGCAGACGGTTAAGAGGGGATATAAAAGGTTTTTATTTTTCTTTTCTATGCTAGGAACGCCAATGTAGAGATGGGTGGCCAGTTAGAAATAAAAAGGGTAGAGAAAATATCCGTCCGTGGGATGGGGGGCGGGATGAGGAAAGAATTTTCCATAGGGTCATCAAATTTGCTCGTACCGAGATTCTTTCAGGGCAGGAGTCGTGAGACAAGCAACTCAGTCTAGTTCATGGGAGTGCGGTTGCTAGGTGCGTTTTCGCAAATGCGTTTGTATTGTGCCGACGAGATTTACGCGTTTTACGAAGAATTTCGAGTTCCTTTGTTCCCACCATTATGGAGTGGTGAGTGTTAAAAACTATTGTTTTGAAGGAGAGGGTTTTTTGTTTAAATATTTCAGGGTTATGGGATTGGTTCAAAAGGTCAACAATTTTTCTTGTCTTTTTTGCCCCCATTTAGGGACGTGTTTTTCTTTATTTGCACGTGTTTGTAATAGACGTATGCATTCGTCTTTTTTGTTTTAAAACATAGGAGTGTATTTTTCTATGGCATGTGAACTGTGCTTGGATAATCATATTTGGCTTAGTGACACAGAGCGGGCCCCAATTTTACGGGCTCAGCACATTTCTGCAGAGAGGCGCCTGCATTGCGAGGGTTTATTACTGGCATCCCTCGGGGGTTAGTTGCATGGGTACCACTGGCCTCACTCGAGAGATAGTGCAGGATGGGCACTAGTGTTATACCTTGGGGAAGGGGTCCCTCAGACACTGTTCAAGGGGAGATGGGGGATACTGCTGGTATGCCCTCGGGCTGTTCTGCCGCTCGACTGAGGGGTTGGTTCTCAGGGGGGGGAAGAAAATTTTTTTTTTTTCAGTGTGGGGTGAACTCCCCCTTTTTCCTTTTTTTTTTTCTTTGTGTTGGGAGATGGATTTTGGCCTGGACATTGAATGCTAAGATATCAGCTGATTGATTAGTTGATGAAGTGAAATGCCTGTGGAGTCTTTTTTTTAGAAAAGAGATTTTTTTTTCTCTCCCTTGGATGAAGAGAAAAGGAAATAAAAAGAGATTTTTCTTTTCCGTGAATGAGGGGAAAAGTAGTTAACATGCACGGGATGTGTTATATGTTTCGTTGTGCCTTGAAAGACACAAATATAAGGGGGTACACAGATTATTTTTTTTATTGTGTTGGAGAGATTACCTGCTGAAATGACCTGATTGGATTGTTGTATCTGTGTTGTGTGGCAATGGTGTTATGTCATGGTGTTGCATGCTGGAGAAATTGTATGTCATAGGATTCAGCAATACTGTTGTATGCTATTTGAATTTCACCCTTACTTGAGATCTTTGCAAGAGAATGATTGCTAGAAGAGTTATTATTATTATTATTATTCATAATTATTTACTACTTGAGATGTGGTCACGGGGGGTTTTGCTTAAGTATAATTATCATTACGGGAGAATTGTTTTACGAGAGTTTTGAGATATTTCATGGGGATTATTTAATAATTATTACGATGAATTAATGGGAGAAGTCTTGTGTTAATTATTTGTTGAGTTTTTGTAACTTTGGAGAATATTTCAGTGATTCACGGGGATGAGTTTTGCTGAATCTTGATGAATCTGACTGAATCTTGGTGAATTGTGTTGAAACTTGCTGAACTCTTGCTGAACTTTTGCTGAATTTTTGGAGAATGGACAAGCATTAACATTGGTGATATTTTTTGTACTGATAACTGATGATTTTGATGATAGCAATTTTTTTTTTGGTGATTTTGTGATAGTGATATTTCTGATACTGATTTTTTATGTACTAATACGTGGGTGCCGTAATGCTGTCAAAGGAGGTGAAATCTTTTGTGATTATGGGAAGAAACTAACACACATTGTTTTAGTTTTTTTTTCTTTTTTTTTATTGAGTTCAGCAGATAATTGCTTGACATCTAGTGAGTTACGGGAGATAGTTAGTGGGTGCCGTTGATTTTCTTTTCTCTTTTTGGTTTGGAAATTAGCCATCGCTGACCACAAGTTTTTTTTTTTTTTTACCATGGGTGAATTTGAGTTTATTTTTTTCTCTCCAGTTAGTGTGAATATTCTCTAGTTCATGACTTAGAGTCATTGTTCGGGAACGTGTTCGTGTTTTAGCTATTTGATGCTATAGAGTAATATATGGGAGAATTTTTTGCATGTTTTGAATGCATACGTAATGGCACTACATTTTTTCTCTGGATATTTGTGTTCCAGAAATTGTGAGTCTTCTTGCACAATACTCTAGTTGTATTTGTGACAACTTTGTGAGAGATAGGAAACTTGGTTAAGATTTCTAATGGCTATGTCGTAGTGCATATGGGGAAGTCTTTGCTTAGACACTGTGAGTTGGGAATTCTGTTATAATGAACTTGTGGCACATTGGTGATTTTTTCTAGAATTTTCTAGACAGTTTTTTATTTGCCGAGTTTTTGCCCTTTTTTAGCAGTTTATGCTAAATGGAGTGAGTTTTTAAATAGTTTTTTTTTACTATAACACTGAGTTATTCTCTGGAGAATTGGAGTTATAATGAGATATTAATTGAGATATATTATTTTGGGGAGATAATTGGAGGTATATATTATTTTGGAGTTTTATATTTGAGATATAATATATGGGAGATATATATTTTTGGCCATTTTGATATGCTGCAATAGTGGAATGAGCTATGTTTAGTTCAATTATTTTGCAGCCATCTTGTTGCAAATGGAGACACATATTTTGGAGATTATGGGGCAATATTTGTGAGTATGTGAGTTAGTTGCCTTGAGTGCACATTTTTTGGAGATGGGATTTCATTTTTTGATATTCCTTTTTGGAGATATATTTTTTGGAGCCTTGTTTTGTTCCACATGGAGTTATTGGGGAAATAGAGGTAAATATTTTGTATTTGCCGGAAATAGAGGTGATTATTCTCTATTCCTGGAGTGGTGTCTTTTTACTGACATGTGGCTATTAGAGAAATAAGAGAATAATATAAGGGGGTTGGTTATTAACCAAATGGAGGAAATATTTTTATAACCAGAGTGGTGTTATTATTGATATGATGTTCAGAATGGAGTTAACCCTCTTTTTGTGGTTATGGAGTTTTTTTTGAGCAAAGAGAAAGATTTCTGTGGTTCTCTTTTTTTATTTCGTGACTATTTAGAGAGAAGTGGCATTACTGCATTACGAGTTATTTGGAGATGTGTGTGCATTTGTTATGTTCACAAGTGTGTTATTTTTGGAGAAATATAATTTGGGAAAAGTCATGTTGAGAGAATGAGTCTTTGAGACAGTCTTTGAACACATTAGTCATATCCAGGAGTTAATTCTGTGAAATGTGTCAGTTAGACCTTTTTTTCTTGAGAATCATGAGTTTCCAAACTTATGTGTCTGACTAGACAATTTTTATGCTACTGTTTGAGCATGCGTCCGCAGGCGATTTTTCTGCTGACAAGCGATGTGATGAGCCGTGTGCTGAGCGTGTGCTGATTCTTTTTCCTCTGATGGGTGACAGATCAGAATTTTTGCAATATCTGGAAATGTTGGCTATTAGCATTTCACGAAAGCGCATGTGTGAGAGTTTGCTTTCTGGCAAATTCCATAACTTTACATGGAGCATTTCTTGGAAAAACGCGGGAGTTATGCATATTATACATGTAGTATGTATTTTGTGATTGGGGAATCTACTTGTGATTATCTTTTTTTTTTTATTGTTTTTTCTTTCCTTTTCCTATGAGAGATATGATTTGGGGGATTGAGCTTAAGTAGCATTTCTTTTTTGGACGGGAGATTTGATTTTACCGGGAGGTGTAATTTTTCGAGGGTTGTTACTTAAGTAATGGGAGTTTGACATTAAGTCTCATTGTAATTAATTATTGAGCAGTAAAGGGGTTTTTGCTGTTAAAAGTTGGAGATTTTTGCTGATTTTGTGGGTTGTTTAAATGTCAGAACTTGCGAGAACATTTGTGGGTCTGGGTGTTACGTGATTCTTTTTTTTCTTGGGCTTATTACGATTTTGTCTTCTTTCTCTTTTTTTTGTGAGCACATTCGAGTTCGAAATGTGAGTGCAGAATTCCGTGGAGTTGCTGTGATTTCTGAGTTATGTGTGTGCTGATGTGCGAGTTTGGAGAATGAGTTGGAGAACTTGATGTTTTTTTTCTTTGAGAGTTGTGATAATGACTTATCATTTTAGTAGTCATATTAAGGGAGTTAATTATTTGGGAGACGTTCAGTTAGTATTTTCTGCCCCTTTTGTTTTGAGATCATTGTTTGATAGAAGTAGTATATCTGGGTTAATTTCTTAGATTGACCAAAGACCTGACTGACAACTAACACACACCCAAAAAAAGTCGTTCCCCGACGCCAGCAAGACGTCCACCAGCCGTGCCGAGAGGTTGCTGCCATGTTGTCCAGGGTGATTACAAGAATTTCCACGTGGGTGTTCGAGAGAATTCTACAGCGTGTTTTTTGGGGATCTACAAGAAGCCGTGAGAGTCTTCTACGATGAGGGAGGCATTCCGTCTTCCTACAGTTGCTACAGCCTGCTATAGCCTGTTGCTGTCTGTGCAGCTACTTGCAGACAAACGAAGAGGGATATTCAAGAATCCTAATGCAGAAAATATGAGAGAAAATGCGTCTTGTGTTATTGGGAGATTAAAGCGTGATAAGACTTTATTTTATAATGCCAGAGACGTGCAGTTTTTCTTATATTTTATTTTAAGCCGGCCAGTGTTTTGTATTATATAAGCAATTTTGCTAGGCGGGGGCTAGCATATAGGTGGCCGAGCAATCTGTAAGGCCTAGGGGTTTTGATTAATAATATGCGTTCTCTGTGACCTATGGAATGTGGAGAACAGTGCAGGAGTAACGACCTGAGAGTAGCTGATCAATGAGTTTCTAGGGGATGGCGTGAGATAAAAGTGCTTAATTCAGGAAGTCAATGTACGACAGTTTATGAACTCTTCTCAAAGTGCCTTTGGGAAACTGGTTGTAGCCAGTAATATGAGGCGTTGTCGAAGTGTGCATTCGTATGTGCGTGTGCGCCTCTTCTATTCATAATGTATCATTAGCCAAGTCTATGGGAAGACTTGCACAGAGATTCGGGGGAGGAAGGCAAAGCCACGATGGCGGGTGCCAAAGTGTTTTTTTTTAAACAGTGAGTGATATTCCGGTTGGGAATGGGTAAGTGTTACTTTACTTTAGCCAAAGGGATGGCTTGTTTGATATCTTGTAAGATGTTCCATTTTATTAACTTGGTCTTTAAACTTGTGTGTGTACTTACCGGGATGTGTTCTGTATCTTTGGAACAGACGGATCTGGAAATGCCGGGGGATAAAGAGTTCCCGGAGGGGTGTGGACTTTTGGGTGACTTGACATTGTAGTTTTTGAGTTAGTCTGTAAGACTGGATTACTTAGTTAATTGATTTAGTTATTCTTGTAAATAAACGTTATGTTATGATGCAACTCTCTCATTTTCATTACCTGTTAGAATGGAGAGAGAGAGAGAGAGGGGGTGATTGCCAGGAGAGGAGAGAGAGAGAGAGAGAGAGAGAGAGAGAGAGAGAGGGTGATTGCCCGAGAGAGAGAGAGAGAGCCTGTGTGTGTAATGGAGTAATGGGGGTCTGCCTTCCGTTTCGTGTCCACGCTTACCTTATGAATACTGGGGGTTCTTCCCCCATGTTATATATCTATATATATATATATATAATATATATATATATATATATATAGTGATATATATTTATGTATATGTACATATAGAAAGAAAGACAGAGACAGAGACAGAGCCAATCTTGAAAAGAACGGTTGTGAAATCTTCATTTTATTCCATTCAGTGTTTTTCCCTCTTCATTAAGATTCAAAATTGTTGAGAATGGGTTTTCAAAGTCCTTGCCAGTCAACTCTCAGTGGCTTTCAGTTTCCACCATCCTTGGTTAAGGCTTTACAGAAAATCCACTTCAGATTAATCGATATGATTTGCTAGTTCAATCGTCATTTCGACAACCCAGAAGTTAGTGAGCAAAATTGCGCATCACGTTTGAAGTTTGCTTCTGAGGGCTTTGCGATTAGTCTACAGTTTCTACAGAGAACTACAATTCCACATTTTTGTCCATAGATTCCTTACTTGATTAAACTTCTACGTTTTAGTGCTCCCACCTGGAAAGTACATAGATTGCTCAGGCCTCTTCAATGATAAGTTTTTTTTTTTTATAGGCGTTATTCCAGGTTCATTTCCCTAAACTAATTTTGAATATCTATAGTTTGAACCTCTTTTTAAGTTTTAAGTAACCAAATGTAGTTCTGAAAGTATTTCCCTAAACTAATTTTGAATTTCTGTAGTTTGAACTCTTTTAAGTTTTAAGTAACCAAATGTAGCTCGGAAGCAGTGAATTAAGATTTACCTTTCTCATGCCATGGAATTTTACGCAATTTTTTTTTTTATTTTAAGTGGTTAAATTCTTCCAATCTGATTACCTAGTGATTTTGATTAAAGTATTATGTATTTTAAGATTGTCATTGGAAATTAGATAACTGCTACTATGTCTTGCTTAGTTGTATATATCATTGGACATCTAGTTAACTGTTACTTAACTGTTACTATTTTCTCGCCTAGTTTTTGTAAATTTCTGAAAAATTACTCTTAGGATACTTTCAAATATGGATAGTGTTAATGTAACATTATTCCTGAATCTTTAGTAATAGTCTATCAAGACGGTAAGATTTCTTAAATTTTCAGTGCTTTCAAAAGCAATACATGAAGTGCCAAAATCATAACTTTGAGTACCTGTGGTTTTAGTTTTCAAATTTGCTTGTGATGTTTGACAGATAATTTTACCAGTTCTTTAAATTTCACCGATTATACATTTTACCCCAAATTAAATTTTGTATGTGTAGATTTAAAAATTTTATTTACGTTTCGAAATATAATGAGTTTTAGTTTGTAACTTCAGATTGTCAGAATTCTCTGATTTTTACCGCTATGAATTATTTTATTTTGGATTTCGTCCCAAATTTTTCTATTTTACCACAATTTGAATTTTAATAATTTTATTTTACCACTCAATTTTAATGTTACTTTAAATTTTACAACATTTTAACTTAAGTTAAATGTTTGGCTAAATTATGTAATTTTAAATTATCTTTAAATTCATAAATTTGATAATGTTTATGCTGTGTTGAATAGTTTTGATCTAGGAACTTTTTCATTCATGTTCAGTGTTCCGTTCTTAACAGTGTTTATTTGCAGGTGTTGCCGAACAAGATATTATCTTTCAAGATACGATGTCCCATGGACAGTTCAAAGTAATTGTTCTAGGATAAAAGTTTCTATAAAGATTGCTGAATAACGTAAAAACACCATTCACAAACTAGTTTCTATAAGTACTCTAAAATTTTTGAACTGCAATCCAAAGGTTAAATGGTAAGCACAATTTCCCTTTTTGTTCCATTTTTTTTAACCTCCACCCCTCGGGGGCGGGTGCCCCTGTAGGGGTGGAGGTGCTCCCCTTGCTTGTGTGGCAGGTCTTCGGACCTGCTACACTAGTCCTTGGGGGTTTTTACTGATCTTTATTTTCAGGGCTTTTTGCTGTAGTTTTATAGCATTTTAAGTAAATTTCCTTGATATGTAGTTTCATTTGATTTTAAAGTTAATTTCCTCAAGATATGTAATTTGATTCAATTTTAAAGTAAAATTCAGTAAGATATAATTAATTTTATTTAATTCTAAAGTATATTTCTTTAAAATTTCATGTAATTTGTTTCAATTTTAAAGTTAATTTCCTTAATATATAAAATAATTTGATTAAATTTTTGAGCAAGTTTCTTTGATATGTAATTTGATTCAATTTTAAAGTAAATTTCCCCTGAGATATAACTTCATTTGATTAGATTTTAAAGTAAATTTCCTCAAGATATGTAATCGTATTAAATTTTAACGTAAATTTCCTTGATATAATTAAATTTGATGTTTTAAAGTACTTTCCTTGATATAATGAGATTTGATTAGATTTGTTATTTTCCATGTATTTTCCATAAGATATCATGAAATTTTATTCTTTAAAGTATATTCATTAAGATATAATGAAATATGATTTTTTAAAAACTTCCTTAATATATAATATTTCATTAAAATGCTTTAGTTATTTTCCTTGATATAATTAAATTTTATTTAAGTTTTTAAAGTAAATTTCCTTAATATATAACTACATTTTATTCCACTTAAATTACCCTTGATATAATTTCATATGGCTAAACTTTCAACTAAATTCCCTTAAGATTAAGACTGACTCTGATAAAACTTTTGAAATTAATTTCCTTAAGATAACAATAAAAGCAGATTAAATTTTTCCTAAAATTTTGCTCCATTTCAAGGAAATGTGGTCTCTTAAGTTTCTTTAAGATAAAGATGCAGTTAAGTTTAAATTTGCCATATGAAATTAGGTTAAATTTTTCCTGGAGGTTTTTATTATTCCTTCAAAGAAGTTCAAGTAAAGGTAGTGGTATTTTCATAATGTATATAACATGTTTAGTTCATTTTGCTCAAACATTTTGCAAAAGTTCAAGTAAACGTATTGGTAATATCATAGTTGAATTGTTAGTTTAGAACTGTCTTTTGCCTGAGTATTGATTGAAGCTAATATCACCAGAAATAGCTTGTAAGTTAGCTGGAGATTTTGACTTTGTAACCTATGCAACTTTATCAAAGTTAAATTTCTTTATCTTGGCCATTTTTAAGTTTAGATATCTTGAATCCGTACAGAAGCTAAAATACGTAATTAGCCTTCGACAGTGATTGCAGCTACTTCTGTAGCTTACCATATTTTACAGCAAGTTACAGTAATTATGAATTAGATAACGAACTTTTATCCGGAAGCATAACCTTTATTAATTAAGTTTCATAGCTTTTCACCGATAAACATAAAAATCCAGTTGTAACAACCTGACATGTCATTTTCGTTAGTCTGTTGAGTACATACAAAAATACATTCCCTTAATATTTCTAGTAATTCATTTTCGTAATTTGGTGGTCCAATTTTCTAAAAAGTTAAATTTCTTTTATAGTCATAATAATGGTTTAGTTATTTGTTACAAGTGTCAAGTTTAAAAACTAAAAGGACAATGGTTGAATTAACGTATAGTCTCCAAGATAGAGGAATCTTTCAAAATTTTAATTATATTGCTTTGAAATTATGAATTTTAAATGCTGAGCACAGATGTGTTCATATTTAATATTTGCCAAATACCACAGAAACCCCCTTTGCTGCAGCTGTTATTTATCATTACAGGTGTCTTCGACGTACATGAATTACAAAGATACGGGAAGACTGTTCTTGTCTTCGTCGTAGCAGCGTCCACACGGGCGAACACTGTACGACGGACAAACATTGTTACCATATCATAGGCGAAGCAGAATGACGTCATAAGCGTTGAAACGATGGAAGTAGATCTGGCAACAAGCAGTGTTACCAGATAAGGATGTATATCACCGTTTTCACTCTACTCACAAAGCAAAGACCAGCAGACAATTGTTAACTGGTAACAGTGTTTGTCCGTCGGACATTGTTCGACCGTGTGGACGCACCTTAAATAAAGTAAATACAGGTAGATAGTCATCGCTCAAAACGCCAAACATTAGTTTCAGAATTCCATGACATGAAAAACTACACACAAAAACTGATATTAATTACATTTGAAGCACTGTAAAAAAACACCAATAGTTTTATTGTAATTAAGAAGCCACCAATATCCAATAGCAAATTGAGACTACCCTTGATTAATTAGTTCAGACTGCGTCCCTTTCATGTGCGGGATAAATTAATACTCAAATGTCAATAGATCCCTTTAAAGGGAGATTGTGTGATCGAATGGTCGTTTTGGCACAAGAGGGAAGCATAGTCAAGTGTTGCAAAATTAGGACTGTTTTTCATTCTTTTTGCTTATAACCTATCTTTCTATTTCCTATTCCCTTCTATTTTATTATTTTTATTCATATACAAATATATACATTAAAATCAACAACTGATCTCTATATTTCCTATTACCTTCTATTTTAATTTTATTATTTTATTATTTTGGACCATCCATTAAAATCAGAGAATGTGCTCTCCAGAGATAGTGTATTTACTATTACCTGCTGAATTTCAAGTTCATTTCATTTTTTATTTCGGAAGCTTTGGCTGACGCGTGTATTTCGCTCTTTCGGTGGAGAAAAAAAAAAACTAAATTATATCAAGCTTGAACATTAGAATCACAGAGAATGAGCACAACAGGGAATGTTTTCTTCTGTCCTATTGGATTATTGAACAAGCCAGGGAAGAGCCGTCGATTTCTCTGTTAAGGTCATTAAATTTGCAGGGCTTGTGTCCTCACCTCTTGAGAGAGGACGCTTAATGTTTCATGAGTTTCCTATCACATTTCTAGTGCTCGTTGTTTGTTACATTCTTTTGTTCGCTTTTCTTCGGCATGTTTATTTATGATTTATAAGAGCAGATTAACCTGGGTTTAGAGGAGATTCATTGCTTTATTTTTCAGTTTATGTTTACTGTTACAATTTCGTCATTAGCATTAGTGTTTCTTAAATTTGTCTTATTTTCGAATGTCACCTTCTGATATTTTGAGCTGAAGTTAGCAAATAAAAATAGCAGAATGTTAACTGTGAAATTAAATGCCAGACTTGAACTGAAATAACTCTCTCTCTCTCTCTCTCTCTCTCTCTCTAACCAAATACACACCTACACCCACATCCCCCTTACTTGCGTCTGTATGAAAACTGCTCTCTCTCTCTCTCTCTCTCTATCTCTCTCTATCTCTCTCTCTCTCTAACCGTGCACACGCGCAACCCAACAATCCCACCTTGTCAAAAAGTCTCTCTCTCTCTCTCTCTCTCTCTTCACACACACACACACACACACACACAAACACACACCATACAGGCGCCACCTATCCCACCTCGCCAAAAACAAAGCTCGCTCTCTCTCTCTCTCTCTCTCTTTCAAACCAAATACCCATACACACACCCATATCACAAAATACCCCCCAATATCTCTCTCTCTCTCTCTCTCTCTCTCTCCTCTCTCTCTCTTTTTCAAGCCAGATACCCATATCATCCCCCTCCGCTCTCTTTCTCTCTCTCTCCAACATTCGGGGGAAACAAATCCACATGTAAATGAGTAGTAGGCACCTCAAACAACCGCTGTTCCTCTCCCCTACAAAACCCATTAGCGAGAACCGAAGGGTCACTGAACCTTTTCGTAAACGCAAATCGAAACACTTGTTTTCGAACGAAGTTGCTTGTTGTCAGGGATTTTATTTACTGTGGGGGGAGGGAAGGAGTTGGTGGATGCCGGAGCATTTTCAGGGAGTCATTGTGAAATCATAACAGTGGTGTAGTTGTGTATTGGGTGTAATTTGTTTTGCATGAGAATGGTTAAACTTTACGTATATATATATAATATATATATATATATATATAAATATATATAATAACTATATATATATATTATATATATATATGTTATAATATTATATATGAATATATATATATATATATATATATATATATATATTATATATATATGTTATAATATATTTGTTATATTAATATATATATATATATATATATATATATATATATATATATATATATATATAAATATATTTATATATATATATATATATATAAATATATATACATATGTATATATGATATAATATATATACTAGGTATATATATATATGATAATGCTATATGATATAATATATCTATATATATATATATATGTGTGTGGTATAGTGTGTATGTTATATATATATATATATATATATATATATATATATATATATTATAAAGTGCTAACACACACACATATTATAAATAATATATAAACATATTTATATATATATATATATATATATATATAAACTATATATATATATATATATATATATATATATATATATATATATATATATATATATATATATATATATATATATACATATGTATA
>NC_087216.1:768608-801108 GCF_015104395.2 Macrobrachium nipponense
CCTCTCCATCGCCTCACCCGTGTGGACAACATTCACGGGTAAGCCCGCCAGAATTTGCCCGTCAACCCTGGAGCATGCCAATCATGCCCGCTCGTGTGGACAGGCCTTAAGTGTCCAACGTTTCACACTACTTCGATGTTTCATTTTGGTCCAAGGTAACGCACTAGGACCTATGATAATGAGGTCATTCAGCACTGAAGCTGAAACCGATAGTCGAAAGGTGTAATAGAAGGAAAACCTTTCTTTCGCAGCTGCACTGCAAGACAATTAATTGCTTGAGGATGAAATGTAATATGGGAGGAAGAATACGAACAGGGGTACAGAAAGAACCTTCGGTCCACCGCTTGAGGCGTACTGACTTCACTACACCCATCCCCCCCCGCCATCACGAAAGCAGGGGCTAAAGGCCTGTCCACACGATCGGGCCTGATCGGCGGACTTCCCCTCTAACGGGCACACTTGACAGGCAAACCGTCAAATTGCCCGATGGGTCTTGTAGCAAAATCACCATGGTGGTGCCCGATGGCTTGAGCTTCGACCCTGGCAGACGTACTTTAACCATATACATTTCTTTTACTGAGGCATTCTTTACACCATATTCTCTTCTTTTTCTTCTTTTTCATCACACACAAAGCAATTATCATGCTACACAATATATTTTTTTGTGGTAGGCACCATGTTTATCGTACCGCACTGAATACACTACTGGCATCGTCGGGCACGCCCACCTCTCCATCGCCTCACCCGTGTGGACAACATTCACGTGTAAGCCCGCCAGAATTTGCCCGTCAACCCCGGAGCACGCCGATCATGCCCGCTCATGTGGACAGGCCTTAAGACAGGAATTTCTAGGTTGACAGGTTATGACTGACTTGATAGCCTTCCAGCGCTTTGAGTCAATTCCCATGCATATTTTTGAAATGTCCTACAAGTGATAACGTAAAAAAAGAAATAATAATAATAATAATAATAATAATAATAATAATAATAATAATAATAATAATAATAATAATAATAATGAATAAAAATAATAATAATAATAATAATAATAATAATAATAATAAATCTTACGAATAGTTACTAAGTCACCAACCGGACAAGGGCTTCAGGTTGAAAAAATATTTTGAACGCAGTATATAAAAAATAATGGAAAAACAGTCAGAAGAATTAGTAGCTACCTCAGGCCCAGGCAAAATCTGACCTGGTTTTTGCCGCGATATAAAATTCAACTGTTAAATTTAGTAAATAGGACAATGTTTACCCTTCCTGCATCAAAACTGTGCAAGATTAAGGGGCGTCCCTACTATACGCTATTAAAATCACAATCAATTTTACATCCGATAGTTTAGAGCAATATACTGCTTGCACAAAAAAATATTTTTTGTTGGATCCACATCAAGGGAATCAGAACTGAAGAACACCCAAGTCTTCAATTTGTTTACAAATTATGCTGAATAGAATGAACAAAAATATTGTTAGTTTTAATATTTTAAAGAATCTTAGTTCCTATATCAATAAAACGTTATGTGACAAATTCATCTGAATTTCTTCATATATGCATTAATAACTTTTGACGAATTTTCTTTTAGTTCCTTACTTTTAAAAAGTGACTTCAGAATAAACCACTTTACGTCTGATGACTTTTTGTAAGCATTCTTTTATCTCTTAAAACCTTGACAGATAACTAAACTACTTCGATGTCCAGTCCTGCCTGGTAGGTAATTGTTATTACTATAATATAGCTTCGTATCTTTTACCTAATGCATATAAAAACAACAAAGGGCCCAGCAATATAACACATTCTGACTCACTGGTAAACGTTAGCCTCCGTTTGTGTTTATTTTTAAATGCCATTAAACATTTTTATACGTTTATTTCCTTAACCTCCGAGGCTATGCCAGTCCTATTAACAAAAGTATACAGCGCCTTCTATTAGGGCGAAAAAGTCTATACCCAATTTCCATTAAGTTTTGTCTCAAGGGAACGAAGTTTCCTCGAATTATAAATACGGTACCAAGCCATTTACGCTCGAGTTTGTGTTACTTCAACATTTTAAAGTCTCCCTTGCCCATACTGAAGAACTTTCCCATTAGGAGTCAATAATGCGAGAAATCTTTAACATGTGAAATTTTTTTCTTAAATATAAAGAGAACTCTACACAACCATTTTTACATCTTCGGTACACCAGCTCAATTCAATGTTGAACAGGATTACCATAAAAGTTTCTACTATACCTTAATGCAGTTTCTACTACCTCCGTCGCTATTTTATTAGCTTAGAAAACCTTGCAAAATCACCCTAACATTTTCCAGTACGAAGTCTTTTGAGAACCAGTTTCCAAAAATTTAGTTTCTTTGAGTTATATAGTTAACACCAATCACGTTTAAAACCAACAAACTGTTACTAGAACTTGCTTCTAAGGAAACTGCCAAAGTAGTCCTCATAAGCATTTGTTTTATCAGGAATTTATTGACCAAGTTTTTGCTAGCCTAATGTCAAACTGGCAAACTCCCAAACTCCGAAAGCACGAACTTGTCAATGCCATCCACACTTCGACTGCACAAAGCATCACGTTCTAGTATGCAGCATACGCTACCTAGATTCTACCCTTCTCCTTACTTTATTTCTTCCACCTTCTTAAAGGCCTGTACACACGACCGGGCCTGATCGGCGGACCTCCCCTCTAAAGGCCTGTCCACATGATCGGGCCTGATCGGCGGAGTTCCCCTCTAACGGGCACACTTGACGGGCAAACCGTCAAATTGCCCGTTGGGTCTTGTAGCAAAATCACCATGGTGGTGCCCGATGACTTGAACTTCGACCCTGGCAGACGCACGTTAACCATATACATTTCTTTTACTGAGCCATTCTTTGCACCATATTCTCTTCTTTTTCATCACACACAAAGCAATTATCATGCTACACTATCTTCTTCTTGCGGTAGGCACCATGTTTATCGTACCGCACTGAACACACTACTGGCATCGTCTGGTACACCCACCTCTCCATCGCCTCACCTGTGTGAACAACATTCACGGGTAAGCCCGCCAGAATATGCCCGTCAACCTTGGAGCACGCCGATCAGGCCCGCTCGTGTGGACAGGCCTTAACGGGCACACTTGACGGGCAAACCATCAAATTGCCCGATGGGTTTTATAGCAAAATCACCATTGTGGTGCCCGATGGCTTGAGCTTCGACCCTGGCAGACGTACGTTAACCATATAAATTTCTTTTACTGAGCCATTCTTTGCACCATATTTTCATCTTTTTTCATCACACACAAAGCAATTATCATGCTACACAATATCTTCTTCTTTGCGGTAGTCACCATGTTTATCGTACCGCACTGAACACACTACCAGCATCGTCGGACACGCCCACCTCTCCATTGCCTCACCCGTGTGGACAACATTCACGGGTAAGCCCGCCAGAATTTGCCCGTAAACCCCGGAGCACGCCGATCAGGCCAGCTCATGTGGACAGGCCTTTAGATGGCGTGAGTGGAAACTTAAGTTAATTCCACACTTATCAAACCTTACCATATCAAACCTTACCAATGTAAATTTCAGCCTTACCAATGTAAATTTCAGCCTTACCAATGTAAATTTCAGCCTTACCAATGTAAATTTCAGCCCTGACCCAATCTCCAAAAATTAGTTGCTTTAGTTTTGGTTAATGGGCAATGTCAGTTCAAGTCCAGAAACCCAATTCACAAATACAGTAAGCTCAAATTTTGATCAGCCAACGCAAGCCTAACCTTCACAGGCTTGACCTTCACAGAAGTTTTGTTTTCTAAATTCTCAGGACTTTTGCATTACTTAAATGTACTTAATGCTTAAGACTTCAGCCTCAATTTATGCTCATTGTAAAGAGAATCTATTACCTTCACTTTACATTTTAAAATACTTAAAAGCCTACTAACAACCTTATTACCTTGATGTATGCTTAATTTCTCCTGCTTAGTAATATTCAATTACCCTGGCTTCCTTAGAAGCTGTACAGTAGTCTCGTGGAACATCAACCGCTTCGTTAGAAGCTATACAACATTCAAATATTTCAATTACCCTGGCCTTGTTAGAAACTATACACAGTCTCAAGTTACATAACCGCTTATTTGGAAGCTAAAGACCAATTTCTAGCATCAATTTCAGTAGATAACCATAACTAAGTTTATTTTATCAGTTTAAAATTTTATTTACCTTTTAAAACCAAAGCCATCCTTTCTTGGTTCGTACACATATCAATTTATCATTCGGGATTTAAATTCAATGTGACAACCGAAATCTATTGGCTTTTATTATCAACTTTCATGTATTCAACACTACAAATCTGGTTCCATTATAAACTTACAAGCCATAAGCATCTCAATTTCCTGGAAGGATTTAGAAAAAGTCCCTGGATTTCAGTAAGCTTTCAGATTCTAATGCTTCGACGAGCTTGATCAACTTGAGACCACTGAATAACCGTTCCACAAGGGCGCCGCCAACCGTTCCACAAGGGCACCGCCAACCATTAAGACTAGCAGTACCAGATACTTTCTGGTTTTGTAGTGACAGGAAGAGCAATTAAATACCATATGCACGGTTACCCGAAATGGGAAAAGAGAATTAGTCTACACTAGTAAGATAAAATTTAAACCAATAACATTATTTAAATTAAACTATAAAAGTATGCTATAATTACTACAATTATGTAGAAACCTGAATTAAGCTAAAATAAAGTTTAAAGCAATAATATATGGAATTTACCCAAACTTTTATATCTAAGATTAGAATTTAATATACACCAAAACCTGAGCAACGCTCTACTAACACTCCTACTAGACTGACTAAAGAATTACCAGTAACAAAAAAAATCCTAGTTTAAGTTATTTAATGTTAAATTATCGTAAATGTGATATTCATACTGCGTCTCAAGAATTAAGTATCACAAATTTACATTAACAGCTACTTATTGTTACTTAACTGATAAGTTAAACTACTTTGATATGTCGAAAACAAACTGCCATCAACTGCCTTCAACTGCCATCAACTGCCATCAACTAATTTTATATAGAACACCCAGAAAGTTTGAAGCCACTTAACACAAAGTTAAAACACTAGAACTGACATTGAAGAATCTTCAAATCTTTGGACCATTTAGTGGCGTAAATTCTAATTACAAAAATACAAACCCCACAGACAATTACCAGAGACCATATTAACACATCAACTCTGTATTTACATTTAAAGGCAAGTAAATCTGAACCAAAGATTCAGTCTTAGGAATAGTAAAAGCTAAAAACATTACTTATTCCTATGTAGGCCCAGACTATGGCAGTTGCGGTTTTACCATGCAGTTTTACCTACTGAACAAGAATTTCAAGTAAAATTTATTTGGAAGACTAATTAACCCCCAGGGGTCAGTACTAAACACGGCGAAATACATTGGGCGGCCCCCAATCCCTATAGAGCGGCAGCCCGGACCGTTGAGATACAACGAACGAGATACCGACTGTAACCCCTACCGGTATTTAGGAGTAGACTTGTAAACTGTGAAACTGACCGTCTGCCGAAAATATATGGGTGGCTTACTTAACAAGCACCACTAATTGCTCGTTAGATTTGGGTCTAGATCCAATATACGAGATACGATGAAACTAACTATATAATATATCTGCAGACTCTACTGATTATAGAATGACCAGTGACAGACATTTTGGAGGGTGGGTTCCCCCTGACAGACGCACTGAAAAGGGGGGGTTAATTGGATCTAGATCCAACTTAGGAGATACCGAGTAAAATTTACACTACAATAGCACTGCACATCCTAGAATACTGTGGTGGTAATGACAGACGTTTTAGTGGGTGGTTACCCCCTGACAGACGCCCCACAACGAGTGGGGAGGGGGAGACAGATCTGCATCCAATATTGGAGATACCAAGTAAAATTTGTACTACAATTGCACTGCACATCCTAGAATGCTGTGATGGGTAATGCCAGACATTTTAGAGGGTGGATACCCACCCTGACAGACACCCCACAACGAGTGAGGGGAGGGGAGACAGGATCTCCATCCAACATTATAGTACCAGGTAAAATTTGTACCACAATACACTGCACTTCCTAGAGTACTGCAGTGGTAATGACATATTTTTTAGTGGGTAGTTTCCCCCTGACAGACACCCCACAACGACATGGAGGGGGAGGGGGAGGGGAAGCCAGGTTCTGCAATCCAACATTGGAGATACCAAGTATATTTGTACTACAATAGCACTGCACATCCTAGAGTACTGTGGTTGTAATGACAGACATTTTGAGGCTGGGTAACCACCCTCAAAATGTCTGTCAGACACCTCACAACGAGTAGGGAGGGGGAGAGGGAAGGGGAGAGGGAGGGGGAGAGGGAGGGGGAGACAGGATCTGCATCCAACATTTGAGATATAAAGTAAAATTTTTACCACAATAGCACTTCATATCCTAGAATGCTGTGATGGTAATGCCAGAAATTTTAGTGGGTGGTTACCCTTTCACAGACATAACCTACGATTGGAAGGGAGAGATGGACACCTTGATTTCATCAAATCTCTAGGCAATATTAATATTAGAAATATGGTAAGTAATCTGAAAATCGCTGAGCCTGATAAAATTTAAAAAGGCAAAAAATTCAAGAAATATTGTGATGTTTCAGGATAAGAATTACTGCCGGAGTTATTTTTTAAAATTCCTATTGAAGTATGAAATATTTCACTTCATTAATTCCATCATATCTATATAAATACTATGTGTGAGACTTCCTAGGCTGGTCTACTTTCTATAGTTTCACACACACACACACACACACACACACACACACACACACACACACATATATATATATATATATATATATATATATATATATATATATATATATATATATATATATAATATTAGCACTATCCTTTGGTTTGGAGTTATTACTTCACGCAAAGTATTTCATCTGAATGGAGGGAGGGGGGGGTCACAATTGGCAACAGCTACAAGTATGTGTTGCTGAGCCATTTTTTGAAATAATTAAGCCAGTCATATGGTGCCAATAATTAAACCAGTCATATGGTGCCACTCTCAGTTCTTCTAAAAAAAAGAAATGTAAGATAAGTATTCTCGTTTTAATAGCGTCTTTGGTCATTTTCTTTTCTTGCCTATAGTTAGGACACTGCAGCCATGTCGAGGTTCGTAGCCCAACGTGTCTTACCATAACTGAATTGTTCTTTAGTTGCTGTTGGTTCGTGTGGATGAAATGAAAGTTTTATCGGATATGGGAGTTCGATTGATATTGAGACCAAAGTCCCATCATAAAGAGCTGTTTTAACACCCACACATTCACAAAGAGATGATGTACCACAACACAAATAATTACTGGAAACAGAAATGTGAATGAATTGTTCAGGATAGGCTAACTATAAACATTAAAACATATTCACCCATTCTATTCCCCCTCCCGAAGTTGACGATTATACAGTTTAGAGCTCCCGACTCCCAAATTAAGTTGGCCTATAATATCATGTCAGTTATCTAATAGTCCACTTATTTTCTGTTGCCTCACTCAAATTGATCTGTACACTATCACCAAGTATCAGGTACCATATATATTCAGGGAAGAAAATCTAAACTTTAAAATGACACACAGTTTGATGTTTAAAGCCAGCCGAGTGCGTTTGTCTCTTGACTTCCCGCCGCACCCACCACAGGCAGCCTATGTAATGTGTTTCAATACATTCTATCGAAGCTGGCTTTGACGACCATTATTCGGCTAATTTTCTCCCTACTAATATTTTTTTCTTTATTTGTTCATTATATCCAGTAGACAGGCACTAACATCATATTATATCCTCACGTCTGTTCAATGCATTTACCATTGTTAATATGATTTATAATGCGTATCCAAAAGTCATAAAAATTTGACAACCGAGTGTGCAAATATGTCAGCTGTGTGCAAGGCATAGGGCGTCAATGTCCAGCTCTTAGTATTATATTTTATTACTATTACTTTTTTTAATCTTTATTATTATTATTATTATTATTATTATTATTATTATTATTATTATTATTATTATTATTATTATTATTATTACCAAACCCTAAATACTTATTAAATACTAAACAGTGAATGAACATCCACTCATTTAAAACTTAATGAACACTTACATACTAAACATTTGCTAAACACTAACATTCACTAAACGTTCACTTAAAATTCGCAAAACTTTCACTGAAGCCCTAAACACTCACTGAATACTTACACACTAAATATTCACTAAACACTACCATTCACAAGACATTCACTAAACGTTCACTTAACATTCACAAAACATTTACTAAAACCCTTAAGACAAAACATTCACTGAATACTTACACAATAAACATTCAATAACATTCACAAAACATTCACTAAACACTAAACCCTAAAGACTCAGTAAACATTCACTGAATACTGACACATTAAACAGTCACTAAACCCTAAACATTCATCAAACACTTACTCATAAACATTCACTAAACGCATACTCACTAACCCTAACAATTCGCTAAACACTGACTCATTAAACATTCACGATAGAAAAATTTGACAATCGCACTAATTTTTCATTTCTCTTGTTTTCTTTACATTAATGCAAGGTGATTATTATTATTTTTTATTTTTTTGGGTGGTCTAGTTTGATCTTGTATTTATTCATAATTTTCTTGAGAGAATGGAAATGTTCGAAATAACTTGGTGTGTAGAGATATTGTTTAAAAAAACAGAGATCCTCTGTGTCCTTCCTCAGCCAGGTGTATGATGTCTGATGAATTTTACACCAGCCGAAAAAAAATCGACTATAGTAATAACAATAATAATTCATAAAACTGATAATACAAAAATGTATCCATGATTTCATTAGCATGAAAGTCAGTTGAAACCAAAAGAAGGTAGTCCTGCTTCGATAAACTAACCGAGTAGGCTGTAGAACAATTATTATGATCTGTACCCTGACTATAGCGTATATATTACATATGTATTACTATCTATTTAATGGGTGCGTAACTCTATTTAACAAATGTTATGTACATAGACATTTTACAGCAATAACTCTAATAATGATAAGAACTTATATGCTACTTTATAGTGTCATTCTTCCAACCACCGCTACATTAATTTTCATATCGTAAACAAAGCTAAAGCGAGTAGGGGAGACCGGGGCTAGCTGGCACACTTTTTACAATTTTGGTTATTGCAAATATAAAACAAACTTTTTGCAAAATTCTTACCACCATTGAAAATATTACATTCATCTGTATCATACAGTAAAATAATTGTTGTTTGCTTTCAACATAAGTAACAATAAGCTTTAGAAAAAAAATAACTTTTCGTGCCACTTGCCCGACGTGGTAAGTTGGCACACATTATGGGGTAAGTTGGCACATTGATAATTAAAAGAAAATTACTGCATTGTATTTAAATCAAATAGCAAAAATATCCTCTGAATTTCTAAAGTACAAAATATAAGGCATTAGTATTACTTCAGATCATCATCTAGTTGTAATTGTGGCAGGTGAGAAATAAATCCTCGTCATAGTCTTCATGCTCCCACATGTTACATGCCCTGCACTGGACCCACACTTCTCCTGGCTTCCACCACACAGGCTTTCTTCAGCTGAGCTTTCTTCTGGATCAACAAGAGCAGTTCTTAAACTCTGTATCACGCTGATGACTGATCTGAAGCCCATGTGTCTTTTCGGACATATCTCAATCTGTTACATAACCACCCGAAATAAAATCAAAATCTTGAAATAGTCTGTAATTCAAAGTTGAAATTCCATCAATCCTAAACCAATTGAAAACATCAGAATAAGTGACAACTAGAGGTAAAGCCGAGGAAACTTTACCAGGAATGTCACAGATGGGCATACTTGATCCTGGATTACCGGTCATCCACGAATCACATGCCCTGTTAACACATTTCTTCAGATGTCTAAAAACACTAAAATCCAGGGGCTGCAACTTGTGAGAACAATGTGGAGGAGAAATGATGGACACATAATCTCATTATCCTTCCAAAAATCCAGAAACAAAACGTAAATAAATTATAATAAATAGGCTTACTATTGGTATCAAATAACGTGTGCCAACTTGCCCCATTTATTTTGAGCTAACTTGCCCATCCCTACCATTTAGTACAAAACCGATTACCAGTCCACACCAAGAAGCCTTGAATTAATAATTTTAATGCTATAGAATCTTTAAACCATAGGAAAACTATGCTATCATTGAAAATAATCTTTATGAATGTATAGATGTTATAGCAATAACAGAAAGATTAAAATATTTACTTACTACCATCAAAATCAAAATTGTCTCATAAATTCGAGCTCCTACGTTCTGTCTCTATAGAATTTTGCTGGTAATTGAGGAACGTGGCAATTACACAGTATATGTATTAGAGTCATCCTATTTGGTAAACTTTAAAGTCATGTTGAAGTCAGTTGCTTGCTCGACAAAATAATAATATGACTAAATTATTATGGGCCTACAGATGACTGTTATTTATATGAAACAAATAAATTATTTTGTGTTACATCAGCCATCGTCAACCATGGTTCCGTGAACCTTAGGGTTCCGTGAACGATCGCCAGGTGTTTCCGTAAGAATTCATGTTTTATTAATTATTTGGTATTTATAATTATATATTTTTTCGTTAAACATGGCGTGAGAAATCGTAGTCCTGTAAATCTATTTTTATCGTAACATATCGTGCGAGATTTTTCCCTCTGTTTTACTAAAGGTAATTAATACAAATGCTTATATATATATATAGTATATATATATATATATATATATATATATATATATATATATATATATGTTTGTGTGTGTGTGTGTGTGTGTGTGTGTGTGTGTGTGTGTGTATTGGTGCGGTCATTGGGATGAAGAAAATTGTCTCAGGGGCTCCTCAAAGTGTCAAAGGTTGGGAAACACTATTAGATAAATACAAAGGATATAGAAAGGATAAAAATATTTATTAAATATATCACGATAATGTATAATACGGGTCAATAGTAGCCCACCATACTAATCTAGACATTCATTATCAGGGCTTGCCCTTCCCCCTGCCCACCTGTTAGGGTGTGTCTGTCAGGGGTAAATCATTCACAGCATTCTAGGATATGAAGTGCTATTGTAGTACAAATTTTACTTGGTATCTCCCAATGTTGGATGCAGTTCTGTCTCCCCCTCCCCTCCCCACTCATTGTGGGGTGTCGGTCAGGGGGTAACCACCCACTAATATGTCTGGTATTACCATCACAGCATTCTAGGATGTGCAAGTGCTATTGTAGTTACAAATATTACGTTGGTGTCTCCGATGTTGGATGGAGATCCTGTCTCCCCCTCCCCCTTCCCCCTTCTCCCCCACTCGTTGTGGGGTGACTCTCAGGGGGTAACTACCCACTAAAATGTCTGGTATTACCACCACAGTACTCTAGGATGTGCAGAACTATTGTAGTACAGATTTTACTTGGTATCTCCATGTTAGATGCAGATCCTGTCTCCCCCTCCCCCTCCCCACTCGTTGTGGGGTGTCTGTCAGGGGGTAACCACCCTCTAAAATGTCTGGCATTACCATCACAGCATTCTAGGATGTGCAGTGCAATTGTAGTACAAATTTATTTGGTATCTCCAATGTTGGATGCAGATCCTGCCTCCCCCTCCCTACTTGTTGTGGGGCGTCTGTCAGGGGGTAACCACCCACTAAAACGTCTGTCATTACCACCACAGTATTCTAGGATGTGCAGTGCTATTGTAGTGTAAATTTTTCTCGGTATCTCCTAAGTTGGATCTAGATCCAATTAACCCCCCCTTTTCAGTGCGTCTGTCAGGGGGAACCCACCCTCCAAAATGTCTGTCACTGGTCATTCTATAATCAGTAGAGTCTGCAGATATATTATATAATAGTTTCATCTGGTATCTCATATATTGGATCTAGACCCAAAATCTAATGAGCAATTAGTGGTGCTTGTTCAGTAAGCCACCCATATATTTTCGGCAGACGGTCAGTTTCACAGTTTACAAGTCTACTCCCAAATACCGGTAGGGATTACAGTCGGTATCTCGTTCGTTGTATCTCAATGGTCCGGGCTGCCGGTCTACTAGTGGATGTCGTTTCCGCGGTTAAGTTTCTTGCAGGGTAATTCTAAAGAATAGTTCCACACAAACTGCAAGGAACATAACCGCAGATACGACATCCACTAGGCGTTGGGGCGTCCAATGTATTTCTCCGTGTTTAGCACTGGCCCCTGGGGGTTAATTACAGTCGTCCGAATAAATATTACTTTAAATTCTTGTTCAGTAAGTAAAATAACATAGGAAAACGTCAATTACCATAGTCTAGGCCACCGCGGATTGCTTCTGTAGAAATACCCCTATGTACACTATACTTAAAAAGTAAACTTTACAATATTAAAATATTAATGGTAATAGTCTAGAATTCTAGCTAGGGACTCACTGGGCACATTAACTAGATAAACTTAACCCAACCATAAGAATGTTTATTTATATTTAACAGTCGAGGGTTATTTTAAGACTGAAAAACCACTAATTGAAAAACCACTAAGCATTACTAACTCATTGGAAAAAAAAATTTACTTATTAGCAAGAAGTTTTTAACGTTTAATGTTAGAAATTAAAGACTTTCACACATTAACTCATTAGCGAAAATAACTTAAATCAGCGAAAAAGTTTTTAACGTTGAAATATACAAAGAGTTAACATAAGAAATTCTAACACCATCACGAGTAAGCAAATAAAACTACCCAAACTCCTAATCAAATTAACGTAAGTTAAAAAAACCAACATCATCACTTTATAATAAAAAAACTCAATCAAGAAATAAGCACTCCACTTACAAAACTTACAGAACTCCTAATAAATTAACATTTAATTTAACCCCAAAATCTCCACATTACCTAAACTAGCCTGACATCTTATTATACAGACGAACACAATGAAATCCTGAAACTAAATGCCCCTTGTATAATTTCTAGGTGCGAAGTAAATAACGGTTTGACTTCTCGCGCCAAGGATAGTGAACTCGGCCGCGCAGACTGTCCGACTTTTTTTTTTTTTTGAGATCCTTAAGCCAAGGACACTAAAGCTCGCGCTGTATTTTTTTAATAAAATAACTGTAAATTTTGTAGGTTTTGGGGCTTAAATATCAGAATTTTATCCTACTGTATTCTGCGGTTCCTTACTTAAATCATGCTCTCGGGAATAAAGGTATTATGAGAGTTAACGAAACTATTATCCCAAACATTCCCTATAACAGTTGCATTTTTTAAAATTCAGTTATTCATAAGAACCGCGTTAATACATATATATAAACCGTATATATACATACACCAATAAACACGTATGATTAATGAGATCATTGGGTTGCTTCAAACCAAAGATTTACCTAAATTTTTATCAGCGTAAGCAAGAGGTTGACAATTTCAGAAAACTAATCAAGAGTAATTTCCTCCTTAATTCATATTATATTTGTTTATTTATGAGAGTCATTATATGAGGAACGAAATAGATGTATATCCATTATAAACGTATATCTAATACATACTATAATACACTCGTCTGTGTAATGAAACCGTACTGTGAATTGTTTCAAATAAAGAAATCTAAAATTTACTCTTAATATCCAGAAATCATTTCAATTAGGCACAGTAAGTCGAAGGTACTACCTTAACACTTAGTTTATGTTATATTTATTATTTATTATTTCAGTAGATGAAAACATTCACATGAAGCAAGCACACCAAAGGGACCATTGTATTGAAATTCAAGCTTCCAAAGGAGGATGGTTTCAACCTCCCACCTCAGACCCCTTACTATAGCAGGTTTTCCTTGTAAATTTTTTTTAAGTTACAATAACATCATTTACATAAATTGTCCCATAATAAGTAAAAATACAAAAATAATAAAAAAAGAATGATAAACTTGCAATTAAAAAAATTATAACAAATAAAGATAAAATGGTATACATAAAGAATTTTTAAGTTACAATAACATGATTTGCATAAATTGTCCCATAATAAGTAAAAATACAAAAATAATATAACAAGAATAATATCCGTGCAATTAAAAAACGATAAAAAATAAAGATAAAATGGTATACACATGAAAAATGGAAAATAAGAATTGAAAAAGATAGAAATTATGCAAGGAATGCTTGCTGACAAAGTGACAATTTTTCTGAATTTCAGAATATTCGTTTTATGCATTACTTGAAAATAAAGGGATGCAGTATGTTATGAATATACGAACTCATGCACTTTGTAGTCGCAGGGAATAATATTCATAAAGAAACTTTACCACTCAATAAGTCTGCACACAGACATAAATGAGAGAGTAATAACGTATACGCACAAACAGCCTATCACTTTATACCCACATGGAAATGTATTCATACATGAAGAACCTGACCATCCAAGAGTCTGCAAAGAGGCATGAATGAAAGTAATACGTATACATACAAACGCCCATTCAGCTGTGTAAGCAAAGCAACAAAACTGCACGTCGCGGAAGGCAACAAAATGGAGACGAGGAAATGTCATTGTGTCATTAAGAATATTTTCCTTTCTCGTTCCCCCTCTGAGAGAGATGAGAGGGAGAAGACGAGGGAAGAAAAAGAAGAGGAGAGAGAGAGAGTAATTTTAATAAGCAGCTTTTGACGGAAAAGAGGGGAGGGAGGAGACTTTCACGTATGGTGTTAAAAAAAAAAAAAAAAAAAGAAAAAAAAAAAAAAAAAAAAATAATACAATCAGATCTTGCTGCAGACCTTTGATGAAAGTTTGTTACGTTTTTAGTTGCGCGGGAAATAAAGGTATCCGACGACCTCGTATTTGGATTGCTGGCACCCTAAATGACCTGTAATGTTCGTAGTGGCTGATTGGTTTGGGTTTCTGTAAGAAGCCTAATCATTATCAGGATTGGTCATTGTGAAGAATCTAATGGTAAAGGTTTATATGCTGATGTAGTATATAACCAAAAACATACATTTTTTATTTAAAAACCAAAAAAAAAAAAAACGTTAAAGATAAAACTTAACTTAACCAAATTTTTTGGGGGGTAGATTCTCCACCCGCCCACCAGTCAACCAATCTCAAAACATACCATCTATTAAAAAAAAAACCACAAATTAAAATAAGAAATACTCAACCGCAGTTTTTTTTTAATTTTATTTATTTAAGATTTTATTTTATTTTTTTTATTTTGTTTTATTTATTTATTTGTTTTTTTTGTAGATCCAGGTTTCAGCAAGCTTATGCCCTCCCGGCCACCAGTCACCAATCTTCAAACATAGCCATCTATAAAAATAAAAAAAATTAACAACTAAGAAAAATACTCAACCAGTTTTTTGTAGATCCATTTGACAAACAATCTCAAACATACCATCTATTAAAAAAAAAAAAAGCAAAATTAACAATAAGAAAACTCCCTCAACCACAGTTTTTTATTTTTTTTTTTTTTTTTTTGTAGATCCAGGTCCAACAAAGCTTAGGCCCCGTCCACCATTCACCCAATTCTCCAACCCACCCCCACCCCTAAAATCACCCCAATTCATTGGGTCAATCAAATGCCCAGACGCACCCTCAAGCGTTGGATTAAACTTCTTAAACTTCTGTTTTTTGCACTAAACGTTCATGGGGTGTAAACTTTTTGTTTGGGGCGATGGGGTGGGAGGGTTTAGTGGGTTGTAAAGATACAACAAAGGTAATGACGTAAAGTCAATTTTCTCGTCAAATGTTTCGTGTGTGTGGTGTCTATTATATATATTATATATATATCAGAATATATATATATATATTAATAGATATATACTATATAATATATTATATATATATATACATGTGTGTGTGCGTGCGTGTGTGTTGTGTGTGGTGTGGTGTATGTATATGATAACATATTTTATTTAATAATATACAAAACATAATATATATATATATATATATATATATTATTAATAAGATATAAGTTTACTTAGTTTAATAGTTTCATTTATTTAATATGGTTACATTATAGAAACAAAGACAGAGACCCAGAGACAGAGCCAATCTTGAAAAGAAAGGGCGGTCTTGTAAAAATAATAAGTTTTATTACCATATTCAGTGTTTTTCCCTATTCATTCAAGATTCAAAATTGTTGAGGAATGGGTTTTTCAAAGTCCTTGCCAGGCAACTCTCAGTGGCTTTCAGTTTCCACCCATCCTTGGTTTAAGGGCTTTACAGAAAAATTCCCACTTCAGAATTAATCGATTATGAATTTGCTACTTTCAATCGTCATGTTTCTAACCACCCAGAATTTAAGGGTTAGGGGGCGAAATTGAGCATCACGTTTTTGAAATTTGTTTCTTTTGAGGCGTTTTGCGATTAATTAGTCTACAATTTCTTTCTACAGGAGAACTACAATTACCAATCCAAAAAATTTTTGGTCCATAGAATTCCTTACCTGATTAAAACTTCTACGTTTTAGTGCTCCCACCTGGAAAGTACATAAATTGCACAGGCCTCTTGAAGGAAAATGGATTTTTGTTTTTTTTTTTTTTTTTTTTTTTTGTCAGAGGGCGTTCTCCCAGGTTTCATTTCCCTCAAAAACTAATTTTTAAATTCTATAGTTTGAACCCTTTTTGTTTTTAAGTTTTAAGTAACCAAATGTAGTTCTGAAAGTATTTCATTAAAACAATTTGAATTTTGAATTTCTGTAGTTTTGAACTCTTTTGAGTTTTAAAGTAAACCAAATGTAGATCGGAACCATTGTATTAAGATTTACAAGTTTCACCTTTTCATGCCATGGGAATTTTAACGCAATTTTTTTTAAAATTTAAGTGGTTAAATTCTTCCCTATCTGATTAACCTAGTTGTATTTGCTTAAAGTATTGATGTATTTTAAGATTATCATTGGGAAACTTAGATAACTGCCTAACTATTTCTTGCTTAGTTTGAATATATCATTGGACAGCTAGTTTGAACTGTTACTATTTATCGCCTAGTATTTGTCAAAATTTCTGCAAAATTTACTGTTTAGGATACTTTCAAATAATGGATAGTGTTAACTGTAAAATTATTTCCTGAATCCTTTAGTAATAGTCTATTCAAGACGGTAAGATTTCTTAATTTAAATTTTCAGTGGCTTTCAGAAGCAATACATGAAGTGCCAAAAATCATAACTTTGAGTACCATGTGGTTTTAGTTCTTTTCAAATTTGCTTGTGATGTTTGACAAGATAAATTTTACCAGTTCTTTTCAAATTTCACCCGACTTATACAGTTTTACCGCCCAAATTAAATTTTGTACGTGTGGATTTAACAAAAATTTTATTTTACGTTTCGAAATATAATTGAGTTTTTAAGTTTGTAAACTTTAGAATTGTCAGAATTCTCTATAATTTTTTACCGCTATGAATTAAATTTATTTTTTTTGGATTTCGTCCCAAACTTTTCTTCTATTTTACCACAATTTTGAATTTTAAGAATTTTAATTTTTAATTTACCACTCAATTTTAATGTTTTGACTTAAATTTTACAACATTTTAACTTAAAGTTAAATTGTTTTGGCTATTTTAATGTTAATTTTTAAATTATTCTTTAAATTCATAAATTTGATAATGTTTTTGTGCTGTGTTGAATAGTTTTGATCTAGGAACTTTTTTTATTTATGTTCAGTGGTTCTGTTTCCTTAACAGTGTTTTTCATTTGCAGGTGTTGCCGAACAAGATATTAGTCTTTCAAGATACGATTTGACCCCATGGACAGTTCAAAAGTAATTGGTTCTATTGATAAAAGTTTCTATAAAGATTGCTGAATAACAACTAGTTCCATGCAACGTAAAAACACCATTCACAAACTAGTTTCTATAAGTACTCTAAAATTGGTTGAACTGGCAATCCAAGGGTTAAATGGTAAGCACAATTTCACTCCCTTTTTGTTCCATTTTTGTTTTTTTTTTGAACCTCCACCCCTTCGCGGGCGGGTACCCCTGTAGGGGTGGAGGTGCTCCCAATTGCTTGTTGGTGGCAGGTCTTCGGGGGGAATTACCTGCTACACTTAGTCCCTTGGGGGTTTTTAACACGATCTTTATTTTTTAGGGCGTTTTTTGCTGTAGTTTTTATAGCATTTTAAGTAAACTTTCCTTGATATGTAAGTTTCATTCTTTGATTGTTTTAAAGTTAATTTCCTCAAGATATTGCAATTTGATTCAATTTTAAAGTAAAATTCCTTTAAGATATAATTAATTTTATTTAATTCCTAAACGTATATTTCTTTAACAAAATTTTCATGTTAATTTGGTTTCAATTTTACAAAGTTAATTTTCCTTCAGATATAACAAGTAATTTGATTAAATTTTAAGCAAGTTTCTTTGGACATGTAATTTGATTCATTTTAAAGTAAAATTTCCCCTGAGATACTAAACTTCATTTGATTAGAATTTTTAAAGTAAATTTCCTCAAGATATTGTAATCTTTATTAAATTTTAACGTAAAATTTCCTTGATTAAATTACAATTAAAATTTGATGTTTTAAAGTACGTTTTCCCTTGATATAATGAGATTTGATTTAGATTTGTTAGTTTCCATTTATTTTCATTTTAGATATAATGAAATAAATTTTATTCTTTAAAGTATATTCCTGAAGAATATTAATGAAATAAATTGATTTTTTAAAAACTTCCATTAATAATATAATTGATATTTCAATTAAAATGTTTTAGTTTATTTTCCTTTGATTATAATTGAAATTTGATTTAACGTTTTTTAAAAGTAAATTTCCTTAATTAAATATAAACTACAATTTTATTCCACTTAAATTACTCCCTTGATACAATTTCATATTGGCTACAAACTTTCAATCTAAATTCCCTTAAGGATTAACGATTGACTCTGATAAACGTTTTTAAAAAGTAAATTTTCCGTAAGGATAGTTAATAAAACAGATTAAAATTTTTTTCCTAAAAATTTTTGCTCCATTTCAAGGAAAATGGGGTCTCTCTTAAGTTTTCTTTAAGATAAAGATGCAAGTGTTAAGTGTTTTTAAATTTGGTCATATGAAATTAGGTTTTGAATTTTGCTTGGAGGTTTTTCATTATTCCTTGCAAAGAAGTTCAAGTAAAGGTAGCGGTAGTTTCATAATGTATAATAACATGTTTGGTTTCATTTTGCTCAAACCATTTTGCATAAGTTTCCAAGTCAAACGTATTGGTAATATCATAGTTTGACAATTGTTAGTTTTAAAACTGGTTCTTTTGCCTGAGTACTGATTGAAGCTAATAATTCAAAAAACCCAAAAGAAATAAAGCCTGATAAGTTAGCTGGAGATTTTGACTTGGAACCTATGCAACTTTACAAAAGTTGAAAAGTTTCCTTTATCTTAACCATTTTTAAGTTTCAGAATATCTTGAATCCGTTACAGAAGGCTAAAATTACGTAATTAGCCTTCGATAGTGATTGCAGGCTTACTTCTTGGTAAGCTTAACCATATTTTACCAGCAAGTAAATTATGAATTAGATAACGAACCTTTTATCCGGCAGCATAACCGTTTAATAATTAAGTTTCATTAGCTTTTTCACCGGAATAAACATAAAAAATACCAGTTGTAACAACCTAAAATATAATTTTCGTTAGTTACTGTTTAGGTACATACAAAAATACCATTCCCTTAATATTTCTAGTAATATTCATTTTCGTAATTTGGTGGTCCCAATTTTCTAAAAAAGTTAAGTTTATTTTATAGTCATAATAATGGATTTTTAAGTTATTTGTTACAAGTGTTCAAGTTTAAAAAACTAAAAGGCCAAATGGTTAAATTTAATTTACAAGTCCTCCAAGATTAGAGGACAATCTTTCAAAACGTTTTAATTATATTGCTTTTGAAATTGATGAAATTTCAATTGCTGAGCACAGATGTGTTTCAGATTAATATTTGCCAAAGTACCACAGAAAACCCCCTTGATATGGCAGCTTTTGTTATTTAGCATTACAGGTGTCCTTCGACGATACGTCAATTACAAAAGATACGGGAAGGACTGTTCTTGTCTTCGTCGTAGCTGTGTCCCCTACACGCGGGCGAACAATGTACGACGATAAAACAACCTGTTACCATATCATAGGCGAAGCAGACAATGAACGTCATAAAGCGTTTGAAACGATGGAAGTACATCTGGCAACAACGCCAAGTCGTTACCAGATAATGGATGTATATCACTGTTTTCACTCTACTCACCAAAGCAAAGACCCAGCAGACAATTAGTTAACCGGTAACAGTGGTTTGTCCGTCGGGACAATTGTTCGAACCGTGTGGACCGCAACCGTTAAATAAAGTAAATACAGGGTAGATAAGTCATCGCTCAAAACGCCAAACATTAGTTTTCAGAATTTCCATGACATTGAAAAAACTACACACAAAAACTGATATTAATTTACATTTGAAAGCACTGTAAAAACAAAAAAACACCAATAGTTTTTATTGATAACTTAAGAAGCCACCAAATATCCCAATAGCAAATTGAGACTACCCTTTGATTCAATTAGTTTCAGGGACGCGGTACCCTTTCATGTGCGGCGGGATAAAATTAATTACTCCAATGTCCAATAGATCCCTTTAAAAGGGACATTGTTGTTTTGATCGAAAATGGTCGTTTTGGGGCACAAGAAGGGAAGCCTAAGTCAAGTGGTTGCAAAATTAGGACTGTTTTTGCATTCTTTTTGCTTATAACCTATCTTTATATTTTCCTATTCCCTTCTATTTTATCTATTTTTATTCATATACAAATATATACATTTAAAATCAACAACTGATCTCTATATGTTTTCCTATTCCACCTTTATTTTCAATTTTATTAATTTTATTAATTTTAGGAAACCATCCATTTAAAATCAGAGAATGTGCTCTCCAGAGATTAGTGTTAGTTACTATTCACCTGCCTGAATTTCAAGTTGCATTTCAGTTTTCATTTCAGGAAGCGTTTGGGGCTGACAGCGTGTTATTTCGCTCGTTATTTCGGTGGAGGAGAAAAAAAAAAACTAAATTATATCAAGCTTGAACATTAAATCAATCAGACAGGAGAATTGAGCACAACAGGGAATGTTTTCTTCTGTCCTATGGGATTATTGAACAAGCCAGGGCAAGAGCCGTCGACTTTTCTCTGTGTTAAGGTCATTAAATTTGCATGGGCCTTGTGTCCCTCCACCTCTTGAGAGAGTGGACGCTTTAATGTTTCATGAGTTTCTATTCACATTTCTAGTGGCTCGTTGTTTGTTACATTCTTTTTGTTCGCTTTTCTTCGGCATGTTTATTTATGATTTCTTTAAAGAGCAGATTAACCTGGGTTTAGAAGGAGATTCATTGCTTTATTTTTTCAGTTTATGTTTACTGTTACAAATGTTTTCGTCCAGTTAGCATTAGTGTTTTTCTTAAATTAAATTTGTCTTATTTTCGAATGTCACCTTCTGAATTTTTTGAGCTGAAGTTAGCAAATCAGAAAATAGCAGAATGTTAACTGTGGGAAATTAAAATGCCAGACTTGAACTGAAATTAAACTCTCTCTCTCTTCTCACTATCTTCTCTCTCTCCTCTCCTTCTCTCGTCACCACACACCACCACACACAACACACCCAACCCACACAAACACACAACCAGACAGGCACCACCTATCGCCCACCGTCGTCAAAAAACAAAGCCTTTTTGTTCCCCGCCCCCCCCACCCCCCCCTCTCTCTCTCTCCTCTCTCTCTCTTTTTTTTTTCTTTTTTTTTTCAAACCAAATACCCATACAACACCACCCATATCACAAAAATTACCCCCAACCAATATCTCTCTCCTCTCTCTCTCTCCTCTCATCTCTCTCTCTCTTCTCTCTTTTTACAAAGCCAGATACCATATCATCCCCCTCCGCTCATTCTTTCTCTCTCTCTCCAACATTCGGGGTTTTTGGGGGAAAACAAATCCACATGTAAATGAGTAGTATGCACCCACCATCAAACAAAACCGCTTTTTTTTGGGGGTTCCTCTCCACCTACAAAACCCATTAGCGAGAACCGAAGGGTCAACTGAACCTTTTCGTAAACGCAAATTCGGAAACACTTGTTTTCGAACGAAGTTGCTTGTTGTTTTCAGGGATCTTTATTTACTGGTGGGGGGAGGGAAGGAGTTTGGTGGATGCCGGAGACATTTTCAGGGAGTCCATTGTGAAATCATAACAGTGGTTGGAGTTGTGTATTGGGTGTAATTTTGTTTTGCATGAGAATGGTTTAAAACTTTACGTATATATTATAATTATATATATATATTATAATTATATATATATATATATATATAATATATATATTATGTTATATATATATATAATATTATATAATTATATATATATATATATATATATTATTATATTAGTTATATATAGCTATATATATATAATATATATATATATAATGATATATATATATTAGATTATATATTATTTATATATATATATATATATATATATATATATATTATATATACGATATAGTTATATATACTCATATATATATATTATATGATTTATAAAATATTATATATACTAAATTATAAATATAGATTTTTATTATATATTAATATACTCATATATATATAATATATATATATTATTATATATGTATAAATATTATATCTTATATATAACAGATATATATAATATATATATAATATTATATATATATATATAACAAGTACAATTTAATATACATATTATATATATATATATATATAATATATAATATATACTATTATTATATTATGTTTATATATATATATATAATTATCGATATAATATATATATATATATATAATAAGTATATTGTTCGTATATATTATATATATAATATAATATATATTGTTTTATATATTCTATATTATATATATATATATATATTATATATAATTATAATATATAGATATAATATGTTATATATTATATAGTTAATATTATTTATTATTTTAGATATATATATATATATAATATATATATTATATATATATATCTTTAATTCTTAATATATATATATATATTATTAGAATATATACATACATATAATATATATAGATATATATATATTATATATTATATATAATATATATATATATATATATATATATAATTTATATATATGCTATATATTACAGTATATATATATATATATTATATATAATATATATAATATATATATATATATATATATTTATATTTATTATATATTTATAATATATATATATATATATGATAATATATATATATTTATATATATATATTTTGATATATATATATATTATATATTATCATTATTACATCATTATAATTCTATCATTATTAATTATTATTGATATATATTATTATATATATATATATAAAATTAGGGCTTGGTTGGCCTTGTATGATAAGGCGCCCTATGAGGGTAATGTTAGGACCTAGCGATAATCTTACGCTAAGTCGGTTGGGTATTGCACCTTCCAATCTTCAATGGAGTTGTCGTAATGGGAAACGGCTCAACTAACGATGGTTTGCTTGAATGATTCTAATGAGAGACGAAGCTTGCGTTGTCGTAGGAAAAAGGACACGTCGGTTGTTTTGTTTCTTGAAGTTATTCACTAACGATGATACTAAGTTGCTTGAAAGAAGCTCCTTGACTTTCGTCGTCGTTAATACGGAAAGAGGTTCTTGTTGTTTTCTGAAGGTCGCTCACTAAAACGATGATACTATGTTGCTTGAAGAATCTGCTTGCATTGCCGTCCGGTCGTTACTTCTTATGGATACATGATTTACTATTCTGGTTTTTCTTTCGTAGGAACGTTTTGAGAGTTCTTCTGGTACGCATGGCCACCAATAATTAGGGCTTGCGCCTTGTATCAATAAGGCGCCATATGAGGTCAATGTTAGAACTAGCGATAATCTTATGCTAAGTCGGTTGGTATTGCACCCTTCCATCTTTCAATGGAGTTGTCTGGGGGGTTTTGTATGATCACTTACGAAGTCGGTATTAATTTTCTTGTTAGTTATTTAACGACGGACTGTTATTTTTTTTTTTGGGTTAAAACTCATGGTTGAGGAGGGTTCTTGTAGAAACAACGACCGAAATATAAACAAAATATATGTAATTCTTCTGAAGTTTTACATGCTGAAGATTCAGGATTATGATTGTACAAGTCTTCTAATAAAAAACGATAAGCTTGATCGCTTCTGCCAATGATGATGGCTAATACCTATTACCTCTACATGATAAAGCTTAGGTGGTAAAGAGGGTACAGGTCTTCTAATGACGATAGCTAACTCTGTCTTTCTGCCTGTCTACCATCTCTGTTTACAAGTTATGAAGGAACAGAACTAGTAGTTCTTCGAAACATATTGAAACATTACATACAAATGGACATAGTTTTCATACGAACACCACCCAATCAAAACTGAAGACAACGCTACAGATCACGTAGGCCGTTTGAAAGTTATAGGTCGGTGGGGTTAGGTGTATCAAGCGAGAGGGAGCTTGGACTAATGTTTTATAAAACAATTGCAATGACTTACCAGGTGACGGCATGTTATCTTAAGCTACATACTATTATTGTATAACGTCATCTTTTAGCGTATCTAGTTCTGATCACATTCCTGCAAGCAATCTTGGTTGACCTCTTTAGTTTGAGGACTTTTATAGATATATGGACTAACATTCCATATTTTTAATTATGGTAAACACTTACATATATATAATTATTTATATTATTATTATTATATATATAATGTATAGTAATATATATATTATATTAATATAATATATATATATATATATATATTAATAATATATTTATATATAGCCTTAAAAAAATCACAGCAGTAATGCACGTGACTTCATAAATAAGCGAATTACCAACGGGAAAATGATAGTCAGAAATCCAAAGCGGTTTTAGTCTTTATTCAGAACATCGTCAGAGGAGCTACATATATATATATGTATAAAGGTTATTATTGCCACGAGGGGAAAATAAATAAACAACGAAGTATCCGTTGAGAACTTTGCGATGTTTCAAACGTCCTGTTTACTTAGCAGATGAAACTGACCTACATGAGGAAACGAAACAAATACACGAAAGGTCGTATAAAACTGACAGATAGGGATTATAAAAGGAAATTAGTAATCTAGAATCTGACACCACCTGGGAAAGATGAGTAACCCGTTTCCCAAACAAGCAAAAACATGGGGTACAATTAAAAGTTTTAAGACAATCTGCTCAGACACAAGGACTAAGACAATTTAAAGGAATTATTAATAAGTTGGGGACATCTATTGCAGAAAAACCCTTTGGTAAACCAAAAACATATTCACAATACATATTCACCAATACTTATTAAACATACATAGACAAACAGAAGGAATCTCTTAAGGGAACCAATGTTTTAATTTAAGTGGTGTATTAACTTTATCTTTGAGGTCATTCTTAAACATGTTTGGACAAATACAAGTGGTCGAAATGCAAAACAGGGCCACGATAACGCTTGAAATTACAAATGAAAGAATTAAGGTTGTATTAAAGTATTTTTTTTTTTTTTTTTTTTTTTGAATTCTAAAATATTTTCGTGATAAGACATCTTTTGACCTTGCAAATAACTGAACTACCTAACCAATTTCCAATTTCATTCGGGGTTGTTTTCCAACTTAAATGAGTGAATAATTGCCATTAAATGTTTGCCCCAGTTTTTTACAGAAATATTTATGCTGGCCTTAACCACAATTCTAAGCCCTTGCTTGACTGTCCGAGATAACAAAATGAGGGACAATCCATACATGAATTTTTATTTTATATTTATCTTGTTTTTTGCTTTCTCTGTGTCCATTTTTTATTAACCATTGCCTTTTTAGTGGTGTTATTATAGGAAACAAAAAACAAGGTTGAACTTAAAGGCCTTTTAGCAATGATTTAATGGGCTTCAAATTCGTTAAAATAAAGGCAAACTGAGAATGTTCTTAGAAGTTTTCTTTCTTCGCCATGTTACTTACACTATAAAAACTTTTTGTGGGCTTTGATAGAACAAATAATCTAATATAATATAATAGTATATAATAATATAATATCTATACTATATAGTATATATAATATAGATATAATATATATATATATATATATATGTTGTGTGTATATAATCTAGATATTATATATATATATAATATATAATATATATATAATACTATATATATATATAATATAATAATATATACTATAATATAGCATAATATATCTAATAAAAGGAGCCCATAAAAACACCCAAAATAAAAATAGATGAGAAAAAGTAACTATATTTTACAGAGACTGCTTGTCTCTCTCTTCAGGTATATGAAATAAAGAAAGGTTTTACAGAAAAAGGGTGGTATTTATACCCAAGAGATCCTTCCAACAGGTAAGGCCAAATTTAGGTCACCCCCGCTCGATAAATACTTCCTTTAATCTTCTTTCACCAGCGTTGGTTTGAATGAAAAACTTCGTCGATCACAATCCTGAAATCCACCCGCTCCTTTTGAGGATGTCATTACCTGCCTCTCTTTTATTAAGGCCGATTCCATCATTTGACTCTTAGACCGGCAGTTGCTGCTATACATTAAATAATCGTGACAAATTCCAGTTTGTTTATTCTATGATCATGGTTCATTTATTTATTGGTTGAAAATAGCTGAGTTCTGTTGTTCTCCATTACCTAACTGACCGTATTGTGTTGTATTAATCTCTGGGGTAAGTGATTTTTCCTGTAAATCCCGATATAAGATTGGTCACAGTAACAGTCCAGGCATGGAATCTCGTAAACCCCAGTGGTCCTTGGGGCGATGTCTTTGTTTGGGGACGTTAAGCAGGATTTTAGCTAAGGTGTTTTCGGGTAAGTAAATGGCAAAAGTGGTTAGATTTTCCAAATGGGTCTGAGTCACCTTTGTAATCGTGTCCAGGTGGGGAATTTTTTATTTTGATGTTTGGGCTGTGATCCTCTGGTCCGTTTTGTCCTGTTTCGGGGATCCCCCCCCCCCCCTGTGCAGAAAATTACGTTCGCTTTTTTGAATTGAATTTTGCTTTTCGAATTCTATATTGGTCAGGGTATACTTTAAAGGACGAAAGTTACTTACGAATTAGTCGAATTCTTCTTTTTCCAGGAAAATCTGGGGAAACAAATTCGTAAGGGCTCTTAAGAACAGATTGCTGGCCTACAACCCTATTCTTGATTAGCAATGTCATGATAGCGAAAGTAGTGAATGTATGAAAGTTTAGAACGTTGGTTTTCTGTAATATGGTAAAATTTGTTTATTCTGTCTGGTCGCTGATTATTAACAAAAACATCAAGAAAAGGAATTTTGGTTTTGGTCTGTTTCCCATTTCAACTTTAAAATTTTGATGCTGGGCACTAATGAGTTTAATTTTCAAAGGAATTCGTTAAGAAAATTGCCCTACCTATTAATCCCACCCAAAAAATGTTAGAATATCATCAAACATATCTCATCCAAAGCAATGTTTTGGGGTTTTATTTCCATTTATTACTGTAGTTTCAAAGTATTTCCAATGTACAGATTGGCTTAAAAACAGGGCTTAAAGGACTAACCCATACTACACCCGTAATTTTTTGCTTGTAGAATTGATTCCCCGAATGAAATACGTTATTAGATGCACCATAATTCAAACTAAACTTTATTATTTTGTCAAGCGCCAATGCTGGGAAATAAATCTTGAATAGGGGGATAATTGTTTTTCCCCTCAAAAACTGAAGGAAAACTTCCTGTTACTGGTACTTTTGTGAAATAGGGAAATCGACATCAAGGGCTTTAAAAGTTTTTATGTTGTTGGAAGTGGGTTATATGCTGCTTCTTCTTGAATGTTTGTGACAAAAATCTTCCGGAATGTTTAATGTGACTGGGGAGAAAAAGTGCCTAAAAAGGGGAAAAAAGGGGAAAGGGGCCAAGCTAACCATTTAATAAAATTTTGTAATTGAAAGCTCCGGCACATGAAACGATGGGTCCTGAATGGAAAGATTGGTCTTTGATGAGTTTTGGGAAGGCCTAAAACCTATTAGAGAAAATTTTTTAAAGTAATTTCAATTCCTAAACTCCCCTACTTCTATTGGCCTTCCCGAAAATCACCAAAGACAATCTTCCATTCAGACCCATCGTTTTCATGTGCCGGAAGCTTTCAACTTACAAAATTTCTAAATGGTTGAGCTGGCCTCCTTTCCCCTTTTTTAGGCATTTCATTTTTTCTTTTTCTCCAGTCACATTAAAAACATTCGGAAGATTTTTGGTCACAAAATTCAGAAGAAGCACCCATATACCACTATTACAATATGTAAGTCTTATATAATAGATTATTATATATAATATATATTATATATATTATTATATATTATATATATATATAACTATCAAAATATGCATATGGTTAACACAAAAAAAAAAACAAAAAAACCAACAAAAACCACAACACACACACCAAACACAGCCTATAATATATATATATAAATATAATATATATATATATAATATAATATATATAATGATGCATATTATATAATATATAATGCAATATTATTATATACTATATATATATATTATAGAATATATATATATATATATTTATATATATATATATATGCATATATATAGATATATTATTATATATATAATTATAATTATTAGAATATATATATTATATAATATAATGATATATAGATATATAGTATATATATATATATATTAGATAATATATTATAATTATAGAATATATTTTAAATTATATATAGATATATACAGTAATATATATATATGTAGAGACATATTATTATAGAATTATTATAATATATATATATATATAATATATTTATAGTATATATATATATATATATTATTTATTTATATATTATATACCTTATATAATATATTTTATAATTAGATTATATATAGAATTATATAATATATATTAGATATATATATATATAGATATAATAGATATAATATATAGTAATATATAGATTATTATATTTATATATATATATATATATTATGATACTTTAATAATAATATTAATAAATATATAATATATATAGTAAAAAATAATATAATAGATATATTAGAGATATACATAATATATAGAGAGATATATCAGATATATAAATATAATATTATATATATATTAATATATATACATATTATATAATATATATATATATATATATATATATATATTATATATTTATTATATTTATTTTTATACATAGACTATATATTTTTTTAAATAAAATATATATAAGATATTATATATATAGATAAATATATATATATATGGAAAACGTATTTATTTACCATGTATATTAACATACATATATCATCTATTATATAGATAATTATTATATTATATATATATAAACATATATATCATATAATATTATTAGATATATAGATTATATATATATATTATATAATATAATAGATATATATATATCGTATAAATACTATTAAGCTAATAGAACTAATAACATATGAATATATTATTGATATATATATAATATATTATATATTAGATATTAATTATCATCTATACTATAGTATATATTATATATAATAAAATTTTATAATTAATATATATCAGTATATATATATAATTAATAATTTAATATATATATATATACTATATATATTATTATATTAATGCACGATATATATGTACTATACCTAACTAAAAATATAATAATCTCCATCACTATATATATATATATATATTATATATATAATATATTTATATCGAGGGTATAATATATATATATGATATCATATTATATATATATCTATATAATAATATAGTATATGGTATCTATATAATAACTATCGAGATATAAGATATATAATAATATCTATATAATAATATATTTATTTAATACTCAATTAATAATATATATTATATAATATATCAGTAATATATACACATATATATCCATAAATATATATATATATATAATATTATATATATATATATTATTTTTTATATATATATATATATATATATTAAGGCCTAAGAAACAGACATTTTCATTCCAGTGTAACTAATAAATGCAGATTTGGGCATCATCAGCAATCATGTATAATAAATGATATTAAACTGGTTTATTTTAAAACAATCATATATAAATTGTATTGTTACACTGGTTAATTTTAACATCTTATTCATATCGATATAAATATAAACAGAAATTCATATTATATTACAAATTGTATTGTTACGCTGGTTAATTTTAACATTTTATTCATATAGATATAAACAGGAATTGCGTGTATGTAGACACAAATGCCCGCACGCTCACGCGCAAATACATACGCACACAAATTTAGATTTGACTAAATATTTTATGCATTTGGGAGAGTTAGAAAAAATGGTCAGTATATAATACATAATTATTTTTAGTCTGGTTAATATTCAAAACTTTTTCATTTAAGCATGCACAGGAATTGCTTGTATATACTCCCAAACGTGCGTGCGCGCATACACACGTAAAAACACAAGCATCCAAAGTTATAATGACCAAATCATACTGGTGGGACAACATAATAAGAATAATGTATCTAGGCTGTTGCATAGTTATATAACTGAACATTATTCATAATAAATAATATATGCACATTTCAATAAAATAACTAAAACTGCATTAAATTAAGCCTTCTCATAGAACAAAAGTCCCAGCTGTAAGAACTAGGAACTAATTAAAAGCAGCGTCCACAAAAAATAAATAAGTAAATTATTAGTACTTTTGGCCTGAAGAGATGACGATTCTATTGATCGCCAATGTAGGGGAAGTTTCCTGCTGCCTCTAGGACATAGGATGTTGCGTCATCGAAGCCAAACTGTAATCGGAAGGTTCAAATAGTGTGGTCTTTCAAATATCGTTTTTTTTTTTTTTTTTTTTTTTTGTTTGGTAATGCCTTTAAAAGTATCTAATCAGGAACACCTAAACATTCTCTCTCTCCTCTCGTCTTTTTTTTTCTCTAATTTGTCTCCTCTCTTTAAAAGACCATAAACACATCATCAAAAATTGCCCGTTGCAATCATGATTCTCCTATTTTTTATACCTAATCATCTCTCTCTCTCTCTCTCTCTCTCTCTACTCTCTCTCTCTCCTTTTGAATTTAGCACTTCATCCCAGAAAGTCTGCCACCGCTCATTCGATCTGCATTTGAATAATGAATATAGTTTATTTGAATAATGTCTCCTTTTCATCCACATCAGGGCGAAGTGAAATCTAATCTCTGTAATATGAAGAAAATAATAATAAAAGGGGGAAAAGAATAAGTGAAGGAGGGGAGGAGGGGGAGGAGGAGGAGAGGAGGAGTGTGGAAAGGAGAGGGAAGGAATGATAGGGGTGAACAAAGAATAAGAATAGGGAGGATTAGCCAGGTGTCCATTGCTGAGGATGGATTCAAAGGGACATTTCCATTAGAATGACTGGTGTAATGACTTGTAGATAATGCAGATCTCATTTGAGGATTGGATACTCTATGGGATAAAAGACTTCAAAATAAAGATCATACTTCATCAACGATATTCTCTCTCTCTCTCTCTCTCTCTCTCTCTCTCTCTCTCTCTCTCTACTTGTAAGAGTTGGCAGTTCTTACAAAATAAACTAAAAATCATAAAAAGGCGGGTTAACATTTTCAACCCATTTTAAAGATAATTTCGTTACACTCTCTCTCTCTCTCTCTCTCTCTCTCTCTCTCTCTCTTCTCCTATGATTAAAGATGGAAGTTCTTACAAAATAGGTTCAAAAACAATAGCACTGATAAACATTTTCCCTCCATTAAAAATAAAAATTGTTTTTTGTTAGATCTCTCTCTCTCTCGTCTCTCTCCTCTCTCTCTATCTCTCTCTCGTTCTCTCTCTCTCTCTCTCTCTCTCTCCTATGATTATTAAAAAAAAGATTCTTAAGTTCTTACAAAATAGGTTCAAAAACAATAGCACTAATAAACATTTTCCCTCCATTTAAAAAATGTTTTGTTAGATCTCTCTCACTCTCTCTCTCTCTCTCTCTCTCTCTCTCTCTCTCTCTCTTTCTCATCATAAATAATAGGAGCTCCTATAAAACAAGCTAAATCGTACCAGTTGTATTTACCTAATATTGAATTATATTTCAGTCAACACTGACATTTTAGAGAATTAATATTGATTATTTTTCTTCAGGAATGGTTCCAAGACGAAGACGGTGAATAATCATTGTGTTCCATCCCTCTGGTTGCAAGAAATCTGGAAGATTCGCGTGTATTAAGGTAAGCTAAGGGTGTAATTGGATGTTGGGTGTAGTTTAAGATTTATGCATACATACACTCACACAGACACACGTATATACGTGTGTGCTTGTATCATATATAAAAGTTAATGTTTATATTTATATTTGTAATTTTGATTGACCGTACTAGACAAAATC
>NC_087216.1:806108-811363 GCF_015104395.2 Macrobrachium nipponense
AATAGAAATAAATGGAATAAGTAAATAAATGATAGCCAGATAGACAGATTAAAATCAGAAACTAGTCATACTTGGAACGTTTATCATAACATCCAAAAAAATATATCTCCACACTTGGTAATACTGGATAGAGCTCGTCACCCCCCCCCCCCCCCCCCCACCCCCTCCCCCACCCCCCCCCCCCCAAAACTCTCTCTCTCTCTCTCTTCTCTCTCTCTCTCTCTCTCTCAAAACTCGAGAGACTCATCAAAAGGATAAGAATCGTTTGTATCAAGAAATATTCATAATCGCCAAAAGAATTTTTTACCGATAATATTGATGTCACATAACCTTTTGCAACACTACGGGATTTCAGTCTTCTTTGGTCTTTCTCAACTTTCTTCGAATCTGTCGACATACCCGTTCAGGGGAATATTATGATCACTATTATTATTAATATTATATTGCTTGGATTCATGTCATATTCGAGCTTTGCGATATATTTTTTTTTTCTAATCGTTTTGATGTCATTTTGAAACACTGGCGTAGTCCGGGAGATATCGGTTCCCAGAACCATGAACAGGTCTAAAGGTTTAACGTTTCTCTAATTATATTTTAGTGTATTTTCACGAATATGTGTCTGGTGATCCTTGCGTGTAAAGTAAATATGTACACTCGGCAAGGAAAGTTAAGATACAGTTTTTTAAATCTTCGGACATATATTGTTCGATAATGCCACACCTGGCAACTCTAGTAGAAAGGGGGCGGAGCTTCAAAATCATAGCGTTTGTTGCTTTCTAGATTTCCATTAACTTTACACCACAAATATTGTGTAGAAGTCCTATAATTATTTATACTTGAATGTAGAAACAGGCTCTATATTATTCGTTAATGTTGGTTTGGTAACGTCAGTTCAGGGTAGTATATCGATCATCCTTTTTTAAAACCTACTGTGAAACCTTATTTATAAGTTATCTTTAACACTAAACTGACGTAAAATTCATACGTAATTGAAGACGGATCTTAAATAATGAGAGAAAGCGTTTTAAAATTTGGGCAGTACTTATGGAAATCGTGAGGAACAATACAGTAAAGAATGAAATATTATGACGATAGAGAGAGAGCACGCAAGCATAGGCCTATCGATAGATACTCAATTCATTATACTTACTTGGAGAGATTAAGTAATAATCTTTTTTCAAATGGTTCAAAAGTGGAGAGAGAGAGAGAGAGAGAGAGAGAGAGAGAGAGAGAGAGAGAGAGAGAGAGAGAGAGAAAGCGCAAGCATAGGCCTACCTACAGAGATACTTAATTCATTATATGTACTTTGAGATATTGAGTGATAATATTTTTTCAAATGTGTTTAATAGTGGAGAGAGAGAGAGAGAGAGAGAGAGAGAGAGAGAGAGAGAGAGAGAGAGAGAGCAAAATCTGCTTACGTGAAAGCTTTGGCCTATTTATAACTACTTAATTTCATTATGTTTTCTTTTGGAGATTGAGTGGTAATATATATTTTTAAAGTATGTTTTAGAAGTGGGAGAGAGAGAGAGAGAGAGAGAGAGAGAGAGAGAGAGAGAGAGAATCATAGTATTGGTGACGGACTTGTGACAGGGGAAAGGCAGAAGAAATCGCGGTGACTCGGTGCACAGATACTGGGAAACAGGGTGATGTGACTGCCAAGATCGTGCTCCACTATGCTAGATAAAATTTGAAGGATCATAACATTCAAGTTAGTTCGATATGAAATTCATACCGTAACATTCAAAGATTGTAAAAAGACGTGGAAAATTTTAGACGCAGGCTGCGGTCAATCTTGCTCTCTTGATGTGGTCTGTGCTTTTGAAAATCGGGTTTCATCCACAAATCATTCACGAAAAAAGCTGTGAAGTAAAAACATTTATTAACACAAATAACTCAATATGTATTACACAGGCAACTAAAGTTTTATATCGTGCAAAAAATGTTGATGTGTGGGAGATCTTTCAGCCTTCGTGGCAAAGATATGCAGTCGTGTAGGGCTGTAGGCTACTACGAACTGCTTTGTAATGGGAGCATATAGCCAGAAAATCTTTGAGCTGACATGCGACTTTAACCTTGATAAAGATTTATGTTTAAAGACAGTAGCTTTGTAAACAGCAACTAGCATTCGATCCATGTCAACGTCAAAGTAATCAAAGTGTGAAATCCGTTACGTAAGCCAGTATCCAGTATCCAGTGACTTGCGCTTTCCCGCTCGAAGTTCTAGGGCTCCTCCTCACATCATAGAAAACGCTCTTGCGGAGGCAACTAGTTTTGCTCAACCTACCTTAGCCGTCGCAACATTGACTGCCATTGATGTCAGCTAACTTTAATCGCTTTGGAATACAAACACGAGTTTGTAGAAACGAAAATAATTGCATTCACCACTTACGATGATGCAATGATATCCCCGTTCATGAAGGAAAACGAGTAAATATTGTTGTCGTGATACATAGTACTACAATCAGGAATTCACATTCTATCTACCAGATCTCTATGAACGAATCCATCTGAGAAATTCCAATTTCTTCGGACATATACAGTGTTTTTAAGTATCTGAACGGTTCTGATTTTCAGTTTTAACTTATCATCATACTATAATGAGCGTAATGTATGTCTGTCTGTCTGTCTGTCTGTCATTCAACCACGGCCAAACGGTTGGTCAGATGGGCATGAAACTTGGCAGGGTTATAGTGGGGACCAGTAAGATGTTGTGATGGGGTTTCATCCAACCTAACCCCCTCCTTTGTAGGGGGTGGGAGTGAGAAGGGATTCCCTGAAACGGAGCTGTTTCTGGCCGTGAAACGGGGCTGGTTATTCCCGTAGACTTAGTTACTTTAAGATTTTTCATACATAATTTCTGTACAACTTTCCCGGAGAAAGTCGCGAATATTTCAGCTCGGACACAATAGAAGATGAAAATTATCATCAATATCTGCAAGATTTTTTGAATAACTTAAATCTATCGGGACTGCCAGTGCACAAAATAACGTTGAAGAAGTACTGCCCGGTAATGTTGCTTCGGAATTTCGATCCTGCCAGTGGACATTGCAACGGAACGAGGTACACCATTATGGAGCTAAACTCCCACGTCATCGAAGCAGTGATAGCAACAGACCCTCAAACCGGCAAGCGTCTGTTCTTCCCCCGGATTCCTCTGATGCCTTCGGACAACCAGTTTCCGTTCCAGTTACGGCGCAGGCAGTTTCCCATCAACCTGGCCTTTTCATTCACTGCAAACAAGTCGCAGGGCCAGACTTTGGATCGTGTTGCTGTGTTTCTGCCGTCACCCATGTTCACACATGGCCAACGTATGTGGCGATGAGCAGAGCAACTGACTCTGCCAACTTGAAATTAAGTTGTGGACAAACTGATAATATTGTGTACAAAGAGGTTCTGTATAAAAATTGCCCTTATTTTAATATTGCTGAACAAATAGTACATATAAATTTTTCACTTCTGCACCCGTATTTTATCATCCATCGTAGATGGGTCAGTTTGCTAGTATGATATAATTTGCAGTGTATTTTCATATTCTAGAGTAAATTTAGCGATATTATGTCTGTTCAGTAAAAACAAATGAGAAATTCGATGAACGAAAGTTAATGAAAACTGTATTTTAACTTTTCCTTTCGCGAGTATATATATATATATATATATAGATATATATATATATATATATAATATATATATATATATATATATATATATAGATATATATATATATATATATATATATATATATATATAACATATATATATATATATATATATATAATATATGTATTTATATATATATATATATATATATAGTAATATATATATATATATTTATATATATATATATATATATATATATATAGTATATATATATATATCGGAAGACCGAGAAAAAGACGAGATGAAACAGACAAACAAACGTACATTTACCCAGACTGTCAGACAGACGGACCCGACAGACAGAGAACTAAAGCTTCAATTAGCACTACCGTCTTGCTCTCAAAGGGAGCAGTAATGCAGACGTAGTGGTTGGGTGGGGAAATTGCATCCACTTTAGCAATGCAGGCCTGGCATGAAGCTGCAAAATTATTCATTTACCGAATCATTTCGTCCGCTTTGCTATTCTGAAGGAAAGAGACTGGGTTATCCCATTTCTTCCTGTTTCATTCATTGGAAGTATGTTATTTTTGGCATCTGTCGTATTGTGAAGCTTCTAAAAGCAAATAGATTCAAGTACATATATATATATATATATATATATATATATATATATATATATATATATATATATATATATATATATATATATATATATATATATATATTTATATATATATATATATATATATATATATATATATATATATATATATATATATATACATCATATATAAAGCTACAGGTTAATTTTACTGTTACACCTTCATAGCTTGCAAGCACACATTACAAAATTGCCTACATAATCATTCACAGACGATGACGGCTTTGGAAATTGCAAAGAACGTCTCCTTCCAAATCGTGCGCAACGAATTAAGCGCATCACAAAAGTCAAGCATAATTACGAGAACAATTACCCAGCATAAATTGCTGTTGTGTCTCAGTAGGGAGCGTAAATTAGGGCCCCTCCCTATTTATCTCCCTCAAGGATGGGAATATTATAGTCCTGAAAAGGAAAACTTTGAAATAGGACTGGAACATCAATCAAAATAAGTTTGCCTTGGAAACTGCTTCGTTCGTCAGGAGAGTTGATGATAGGTAATTAGGTCATCATAATCTTACATTCAAGTTGGGTTGTAATTTTAGCGTAAATATGAAAAAAAAAAAATTAATTAAATAGTAATTTTTTCTTCAGGGGTTTTCACATTCCGTCACGATTCATCATTTTGGGTAGTCCTAATATCAGCCCATTTTAATAATCTGTATCGGAAAACTATCGTGCCTGGTTTGTCTGTCCGTCCACAATTTTTCTGTCCGTGCAAATTGTTACGTGAATCATCCACCTTCCAAACATCAAACATACCAAATTGCAGCCCTCTAACCTCTGTAGTTTATATTTCCTTTAAGGTTAAAGTTAGACATAATCGTTCTCCTGGCAACGATATAGGCCAGGCCACCACCACGTCGTGGTTAAAGCTTCATGTGCTGCGGCTTACACAGCATTACACCGAGACTAACGAAAGATTGTAGCCTTGATTATACACTGTAGCATTCTTTACATATTTTCAAGTATAAGGTTTTTCTCGAATATCTTGGTAAGC
>NC_087216.1:814363-831421 GCF_015104395.2 Macrobrachium nipponense
TAATGAATATAAGTGAAACCTGGTATTACCAAGGGACTGGTGATGATGCTCAAATAAAAGGTTTCCAAACTTATAGATCAGATAGAAAAAATAGGAATCAAGGGGGAACTGCTATATATGGGAAAGACATAAAACAAGGAAAAATATATGAGAAATATAGTAACTCAGAATGTGAACTAATAGCGATAGAATTGAATCTGAACATTAAATGAACATAGTATATAATTAAAAACTCTGGTTTAATACTAAATAGGTTGACTAAAAAATGAATGATTGAAAATTATTATGTAGAAATCAACAAAGAAACTTTGATTTAATACAATCAAAGATGAACGCCTTAAAGAGAAAAACAGTAATAAATCAAAAGGGTAATTGAAAAATGATGAGTAATGTTTAAAGAAATCACAAGGACTGATTATAAAACAATAAACAGATGACGACTAAAAGAAAGGAAAAAACAAAAGTAGTAATCAGAACTTAGAAAAGAAAAACAGAGTAAATATCAACAAAACCCCAAACTATTGTACTCGTATGTGAAAAAGATGAATAAAAGAAGAATAGAAATAGGCCCTCTAAGAATTGAAGGGAGATTAACGAATGAAAAAAAAGAAATATGCAACATATTGGCAGAAAGATATGAGAGAATTTACTCTAGAATTGATAATGAAGATAAAGATACAGAAATGAGGGATGAAAATAGTGAATATTTATCAGACATAGATATTAAAGAAGCCGATATTGTGCAGGCTACTAATGAAATTAAAAATGGAGTTGCAGCAGGGCCTGATGGTGTCCGTGCTATTTTGTTAAAGAAAGTAGTTCATTCTGTCGCAAAGCCACTTGCAATATTATCAAGACAAAGTGTAGATACAGGCAAGATTTATGATGAGCACAAATAGCATATATTACCCTTACTTTCAAAAGTGGATCAAGACTAGAGGCAAAGTAATTATAGGGCCTGTGAGCCTAACATCACATATTATGAAATGTATGAAAGGGTGATGAAAAAAAATATGAAACATTTAATAAAAAATTTGTTTAATATAGGACAACATGGTTTTGTACCCGGAAAAAGTACACAAACAACAATGTTAGTCCACCGTGAGAAACATATACAAAAAATATGAAAAAACGGAAATGAAACAGATGTGGTTTGACTAGACTTTGCAAAAGCTTTTGACAAGGTAGATCATAATATATTAGCGAAGAAAAATTAGAAAAATAATATAGTGGACAAGTAGGAGAGGTTAAAATGAATTTTAAAACTTTTTTACAACAGAAAACAGTTATTGCAAACGATTAGAAACCGGATGAAGCTAAGGTAATATCCGGTGTGCCACAAGGTACGGTGTTAGCTGTATTATTGTTTTTTATTATGATTGCAGACATAGACAGTAATGTTAAGGACTCGGTAGTGAGTAATTTTGCCGATGACACAAGTATAAGTAGAGAAATTACTTGTGATGAAGCTTGGAACGCGCTACAAAGAGACCTTAACAAAGTATATGATTGGGCAGAGGCAAATAGGATGGTATTTAACTCTGATAGATTTGAACCAATAAATTATGGAGATAGAGAAGGAAAGCTATATGCATATAGGGGACCTAATAATGAGACAATCACAAATAAGGAAGCAGTTAAAGACCTTGGTGTGATGTTGAATAGGAACATGTTATACAATGATCAACTAGCAATTCTATTGGCAAAATGTAAAGCAAAATTGGGAATGTTGTTACGGCACTTCAAAACAAGAAAGCTGAACATATGATTATGCTTTATAAAACGTATGTTCGTAGTCCACTTGAATATTGCAATATGATATGGTACCCACACTATCAAAAGGATATTGCACAAATAGAGAGTGATACAAAGGTCCTTTACAGCTTGAATAGAAGCATGGAGGAGTTATGGAGTTCCATTGACAACGTCTGTGAGAGAGAGAGAGAGAGAGAGAGAGAGAGAGAGAGAGAGAGAGAGAGAGAGGGTGTAATTGCTGTATGGATAGTTAATGACTGAATTGGTTGTTGGTGGGTTCTGGGCTGTCTGCTGGTGCTGCTGATTGTTAGAGTTCTGTGTTTTTAGTGTTTTTGAGTCAGTCTTTAGTGACAGCTGGTGACAGTCAGTAGTGTCAGGAGCAGTATATTAAAGGCACTGGAAGTTAGTTGAGTTTTGTGTGTTATTGATATGTTTTATTGATCTGTTGTTAGTTTGGTGTTATTTGCTTTGGGGTGGTTAGGCCTGTATTGTTGGATTTGTTGTGCTTTTGAGTTCCTGAGGGTTGTTGTTGGGGGCTGTTGTGGTTTCTTGGTGTGGTTGTGAGGTGGATCGATTAGGTTAATGTGGGGAGGGTTTGCCACTGTTTTTTTTTCTAGCTTGTGATCCCGCCATAGAAGAAGTTAAGGATCTTGACTTCTGGGAAAGACTACAATTTTTAAAAGTATGTAGTCTAGAAAGGAGAAGAGAACGCTACATGATAATTCAGGCATGGAAACAGATAGAAGGAATTGCCGAAAACATCATGGAGCTAAAAACATCAGAAAGAGCAAGCAAAGGTAGATTAAAATAATAATAGTGCCCAAAACTTTACCAGGAAAAATAAAGAAAGCACACAGGACATTAATCCACTACGCACCAGTATCGACAATGCAGCGTCTATTCAATGCGTTGCCAGCTCATCTGAAGAATATATCAGGAGTGAGCGCAGATGTGTTTAAGAATAAGCTCGACAAATACCTATGCTGCATCCCAGACCATCCAAGATTGGAAGATGCAAAATATACCGGAAGATGCACTAGCAACTCTCTGGTAGACATTAGAGGTGCCTCACACTGAGGGACCTGGGGCAACCCGAACAAGATGTAAGGTCTGTAAGGTAAGGTAAGGTCCCTCTCTCTCTCTCTCTCTTTCATATAACAAAATACGGAAGTTCCTGCCAGAAAAAAAACACTGGTTTAAAAAAAATTCGACCACCTCTCTCTCTCTCTCTCTCTCTCTCTCTCTCTCTCTCTCTCAATTCTTAGAAAATTTAAATTTTACTAAGGAGAGAGAAAAGGAAAAACATAAGATTTTTTTTACATATATTCCTGGAAGGGAATGTGTCAAAGAATATACTACGACAAACATTGTTTTGTATTTGTTTTGACCAAGATACAAATAAAAATGATACGCGTAGTAAAAGATTTATTTCACTAATAGAAATAATTTTAGCCTTTAAATGGAATTTTTCCAGTTTGATACGAGTGACGTTGCGAAGAATGATATTGCATTTTGAAATATAAAACAAAGGAAAAACTGCGAATTATTTCCAATAATAAAGAAAATAGAAGCACGACCACTAAATCAATATTCCTCTTCAAGAGATCGTTAGCGAGCAAACCATCATATAGGAGCAACTCAGGATTCAGAAAGAGTAACGGAATTAAAACTTGTTTTGTAAACATGTTTGCTCTTTGACTTTATCTGAATTCAAAAAAATTTTTTAAGCTACGCTTTCAAAACAAGTCCATCGCGAACTTTGCTAACTAACGAAAGGGTGATACCGATATACGTAGTGTACTGGTTTTATTCCTCTACGATATATATATTTTCCTGTATTTTTTTCAAAAGTTTGTTAATTGAATTCTCTTGATGCCAAAGGATCGTCGTTTACTTTTTTTTTTGGCTCGAATATTTTCGCGAAATAACAGTGTGTGTATATATATATATATATAGATATATAGATAGATATATATATATATATATATAGTATATACTATCTTATCTATATATACTCTATATATATATGATAGATATATGTATCTATATTATATATAGATATACCATATATATATATATTATAGATATATATATATATCTATATATATATATATATATATCTAGATATATATATAGATATATATATATATCTCATTATAGATATATATATATATATAGATATGATATATATATATATATATATATATATATATATATAGTATATATATATATATATATATATATATATATATATATATATATATCTATATATATATATAGATATATATTATATATATATGTATATATATAATACATATATATATCATTATATATATCTATATATATATATATATTTTTTTTTTATAGTATATATATATATATATATATATATATATATATCTCCTATATATCTATATATATATATATATATATATATATATATATATATTATATATATATATTATTTCAGAGGGTTTCGTGATACATCTTAGTAGAATATCATAGTTTAGTTAAGAAACGTTTCGCACACAAAAAGCAAGGTGCAATCATCAGTCTATGGAAATAGAAATACAATTACATTATAAAAGGAATTCACAATAAATACTAAAAATATTACATAATTAAATACTGTAAAAGTTAAAAGTTAAAGATTTTAAAACAAGGAAAAAGAACAAGAGAGAGAAAAAAACTAAAAACCCAACATCCAGGGTAAGAGACAGAGAAGGAATGGCAAACTTTGGCGTTCCAAACAAGACGATAGCTATTGCCGACTGGAGATATTATATATATATATATATATATATATATATATATATATAATATATATATATATATATTATATATATATATTATATATATATCTATTTGGATAACTTGATCACAAGATATATATAAACGTGATGCAATGTATAATAAAGGTAATGCCACGGAGGAAAATGTGTGTGTGGGTGTGTGCGTCTCTATATAAATACCATAAGAGAATGTGTTGTTCAACCTAGAAACTCTGTTATACGAGATTTCTCGTAAAAGTGCAAATTCTTGTTTATCTTGCTTTGCTCTGTGCGGCGGAGGCGACCGGGAATCAAAATTCACTTCTGAATCAACGCAAAGAGCTCGGAAAGCACAAGAAGACATTCAAATATTTTATTTTTCCTTTCCTCTGTCCTGACTTCGTCTGATTTCTTCGATGTTTTCAGAGGATGGGAAAAAGGTTTTTTGAGTCACTCCTATTTTATTATTATTATTATTATTAACCAACAAAAATTCTTTCAGTTTTCTTCTGAAGATTGAAAAAGAAACCCACAAAATCACTTTGTAACTTGTTTACTTCTAAGTATTTACATTTAGTTTTACTACACACAGGAGTAAAACTAAATGTAAAATACTTAGAAGTAATCAAGTTACAAAGTGATTTTGTGGGTTTCTTTTTCAATTATTATTATTATTATCATTATTATTATTATTATTATTATTATTATTATATTTTTTTTTTTGCTCTATCACAGTCCTCCAATTCGACTGGGTGGTATTTATAGTGTTGGGTTCCGGGTTGCATCCTGCCTCCTTAGGAGTCCATCACTTTTCTTACTATGTGCGCCGTTTCTAGGATCAACACTCTTTTTTGCATTGCGTCCTGGAGCTACTTCAGCCTCTAGTTTTTCTAGATTCCTTTTCAGGGAACTTGGGATCGTGCCTAGTGCTCCTATGATTATGGGTACAATTTCCACTGGCATATCCATATCCTTCTTATTTCTATTTTCAGATCTTGATACTTATCCTTTTTTTCCCTCTCTTTCTCTTCAACTCTAGTGTCTATGGTATTGCGACATCAATGAGTGATACTTTCTTCTTGACTTTGTCAATCAACGTCACGTCTGGTCTATTTGCACGTATCAACCCTATCTGTTCTGATACCATAGTCCCAGAGGATCTTGCCTGATCGTTTTCTATCACTCCTTCAGGTTGGTGCTCGTGCCACTTATTACTGCAAGGTAGCTGTGTCTGCACAAGCTCCAGTGGAGGGCTTTTTGCCACTGAATCATGCCTCTTTTTGTACTGGTTCTGTGCAAGTGCCGGGCATTCGGGGCTTGCTATGTGGTTTATGGTTTCATTTTTCGTATTGCACTTCCTATATATGGGAGAGATGTTATTTCCGTCTATCGTTCTTTGAACATATCTGGTTTATTGGGCTTGATCTTGTGATCTTGTGCCGCTGTTATCATTCCTTCAGTTTCCTTCTTTAGCTCTCCCCTCTGTAGCCATTGCCATGTGTCATCGCTGGCTAGTTCTTTAGTCTGTCTCATGTATTGTCCGTGCATTGGTTTGTTGTGCCAGTCCTCTGTTCTGTTTGTCATTCTCCTGTCTTTGTATATTTCTGGGTCTCGTCTAGTTTTATTTAGTCCTTCTTCCCATGCACTCTTTAGCCACTCGTCTTCACTGGTTTTCAGATATTGCCCTATTGCTCTGTTCGCGATGTTGACGTAGTCCTCTATATTTAGTAGTCCTCTCCCTCCTTCCTTTCGTGTTATGTATAGTCTGTTCGTATTTGCTCTTGGGTGTAGTGCTTTGTGTATGTCATATGTTTTCCTGGTTTCTGATCTATGCTGCGGAGTTCTGCCTTCGTCCATTCCACTATTCCTGCGCTGTATCTGATTACTGGCACTGCCCATGTGTTTATGGCTTTTATCATATTTCGGCGTTGAGTTTTGACTTGAGTATCACCTTGAGTCTCTGCATATATTCTTTTCCTGACTTGATTCTGTCCTTCATCTCTTGGTGTTTTACATCCCCTCCTTCCATTATTCCAGGTATTTGTATCCAGTCTCATCTATGTGTTTGATGTTGCTCCCATCTGGTAGCTTTATCCCTTCAGTTCTCGTTACTTTGCCTTTTTGTATGTTGATTAAGGCGCATTTTTCTATTCCAAACTCCATCCTGATGTCCCCAGATACAATCCTTACAGTCTGGATTAAGGTATCTATTTCCTTGATGCTTTTCTTCCCATACAGCTTGATGTCGTCCATGAACATCAGATGGTTAATTCTGTTGCCTCTTTTCTTGAGTTGGTACCCGGCATCCATCTTCTGTAGTACTTTTGTCATGGGAATCATGGCTACTATTATTATTATCAAAAGTAATTGTTGCCTCAGCTGCGGTAATTATATAATGGCTCTTCTCTATTTTTGTAATTATTGTCTTCTCATTGTTGCTTAAAACTGGTGAATAACGCAACAAAGGTGAGCAACACTGCGAAAACAATAATTAGAAGAATAAAGAACCTTTATAAAATGAACGCAACTGAGGCAGCAATTAATTTTAATAAAATATGTTTGAAAGAGGGTTTACTTCAGCATATTATTATTATTATTATATTAAATTATTATTATTATTATTATTATTATTATTATTATTATTATTATTATTATTATTATCACGTTGAATAAGATGGCAGAATTCAGCGAATTCATCTTATTCATATCATCCTTTCTGTTTTTCTTATTATTACTTGCTTTTCTGGCTCGCTGATGCAGGAAAACGAGTAATAAGAAGAATAGAAAGGATAAAATATATAAGATTAATTGGCTTAATTCTGCCATTTATTTTATTCAACAGAATTTGTTTAAAAGAGTATCTTCTTCCAAATTATTATTATTATTATTGTTCTTATGGAGGAGACCCTACCTCAAGCATACTTTATTTAAAGTAATGACTACTTCAGCAGCGTTACACTTATAGAGATTCTTCTTTATTTTGCGAATAGCGGCTTTTTCCGTGCTACTTAAACAGGCTAGTAGAGCACCTATAGAGGTCATGGTCAAATACAGGGTCAAAATAGGTGATATATTTGAATTTTACAGATAAACTATGATACCATAGCCATCAAAGTCACTAACGATTTTGGTCTCTCTCTCTCTCGTCTCTCTCTCTCTCCCTCTCTCTCTCTCTCTCTCTCTTCTTAAAGCGAGCTTTTGTCTGGAGCTTCCAGACATCCTCGGGCTGGGAAGCTGAGGGTGGACTGATCTTGGTGTGGTGTCCGTCCTCCTTATATCTGTGGTTGACAGCAGGGCGTCTGCCCCATGCTTGTCTCCTATTGGCTTGTGGCGGTGAGTCTTCGTTTTCATTGGTTGCCTGAGCCAGGTCTCAAGCTACATTCTTCGAGCCGATGTAACGTTGATGGGCGTTGCGCTACACTGTGGGACGTCATGGCTCATTTGATTTCCATCGGCTGCAGGAGTATCTCGTTCGGGGGCGTTGTTTTCCGTGGAGTTATCGTGATCGGTGGTGTCACTGTTGGTGGCGGGTCTTCTCATACTCGTAGGGAGGAGAAATTCTTCCTGCCTCGTATTCAGTGTAGGTTTTTTTGCTGGATGAGGAGCGCGTCCAGCAGGCGCAACCGACGGGCATCAGGGGCCTTCCCGATGATTTCGTGTTCTGTATGATGACATCCCGGGAGATGGCCTCCTGATGTTTGGTGCGGGCGTGATTCTTCATGGCCCCCTCTTGGGCGTGGCACGAGAGTCTCTTCGACAGGCGCATGATAGTCATACCTTTGTAGGCGCCGCTGCATACGCGGACCTGGCATGTATACTGGTACACTACCTGCGTCTTGCTTCAGGGGTTCTTGTACCCGTGGAGAGGGGTTGTTTATTTTTTCATAATAAAGCGCCGCGTCCTTTGATTCTGGTAATATATGATTAAGTCGATTTCTGGTGTCGTCAGTCGGGGATACATTTTCAGAAATAATTTTCTTAATGGAGTCCTCTTCTTCATGGTAATGGGAACTCATGAAGGCTTTGTGGTAGAGCTTGATATTATCCTGGGGCGGGGCTGCGGGCTCTCACTACCGTACCATTTCTCCAGGGCTGTGCGGACTTCCTTGCCTGGAGAGAGAGAGAGAGAGAGAGAGAATCGTTAATGACTTTGATGAGTATGGTATCATAGTTTATCTGTAAAATTCAAATATATACACCTATTTTGACCCTGTTTTTGACCATGACCTCTATAAGCGCTCTACTAGCCTGTTTAAGTAGCAAGGAAAAAGCCGCTATTCGCAAAATAGAGAAGAATCTATACAAGTGTAACGCTGCTGAAGTAGCTATTACTTTTAATAAAGGTTATTATTATATTATTATTATTATTATTTTTTTTTTTTTTTGCTCTATCACAGTCCTCCAATTCGACTGGGTGGTATTTTATAGTGTGGGGTTCCGGGTTGCATCCTGCCTCCTTAGGAGTCCATCACTCTTCTTACTATGTGTGCCGTTTCTAGGATCACACTCTTCTGCATGAGTCCTGGAGCTACTTCAGCCTCTAGTTTTTCTAGATTCCTTTTCAGGGATCTTGGGATCGTGCCTAGTGCTCCTATGATTATGGGTACGATTTCCACTGGCATATCCCATATCCTTCTTATTTCTATTTTCAGATCTTGATACTTATCCATCTTTCTCTTCAACTCTGGTGTCCCATGGTATTGCGACATCAATGAGTGATACTTTCTTCTTGACTTTGTTAATCAACGTCACGTCTGGTCTGTTTGCACGTATCACCCTATCCGTTCTGATAACCTATAGTCCCAGAGGATCTTTGCCTGATCGTTTTCTATCACTCCTTCAGGTTGGTGCTCGTACCACTTATTACTGCAAGGTAGCTGATGTTTCTTGCACAGGCTCCAGTGGAGGGCTTTTGCTACTGAATCATGCCTCTTTTTGTACTGGTTCTGTGCAAGTGCCGGGCATTCACTTGCTATGTGGTTTATGGTTTCACTTTTCGTATTGCACTTCCTACATATGGGAGAGATGTTATTTCCGTCTATCGTACTTTGAACATATCTGGTTCTTAGGGCCTGATCTTGTGCCGCTGTTATCATTCCTTCAGTTTCCTTCTTTAGCTTTCCCCTCTGTAGCCATGCCAATTGTCATCGCTGGCTAGTTCTTTAGTCTGTCTCATGTATTGTCCGTGCATTGGTTTGTTTGTGCCAGTCCTCTTGTTCTTTTTCTTGTCTTTCTCTGTCTCTGTATATGTCTGGTCTTCGTCTGCTTTTATTAGTCCTTCTTCCCGCCATGCAACTCTTTAGCCACTCGTCTTCACTGGTTTTCAGATATTGCCCCAGTGCTCTGTTTTCGATGTTGACCCAGTCCTCTATACTTAGTAGTCCTCTCCCTCCTTCCTTTCGTGTTATGTATAGTCTGTCCGTATTTGCTCTTGGTTGTAGTGCTTTGTGTATTGTCATATGTTTCCTGGTTTTCTGATCTATGCTGCGGAGTTCTGCCTTCGTCCATTCCACTATTCCTGCGCTGTATCTGATTACTGGCACTGCCCATGTGTTTATGGCTTTTATCATATTTCCGGCGTTGAAATATTATTATTATTATTATTATTATTATTATTATTATTATTTATGTTGAAAATAATGGCTCAGTCGAAAACATGTCTAATTATTGTGAGACTTTTTTTTCCCTTTAAACGCAAATTCTTGTCATTACGTCCAGGAGAGGAAGATTAGCTAATTAGCCTCCGCAGGACTTTTTTAGGAATCCGTGACAAAATACCCTACAGAGGGAATCCTTTCATTTTCGCTTTAACTTGGGGATCATTTGAACGTTTCTGCACTAAATTAGGATGTAGGGTAGGTGCCAAAACGACAATACAACGGAATGAGTGAAGTATTTCACTAAATAGAGAAGGGCAAAGATTAAGATTATCTCAAAGACCAGACCCCACTATGGTCCTTTATTTTTATATTTGATTTACTTTACGGCAGTCCGTCCGCACTTTACTCTGTCCGCCCTCAGAACTAAAAAAAAACTACAGAGGTTAAAGGGCTGCAATGGTTTGTTGATCATCCAACCTCCAATCATCAGACATACCCAATTGCAACCCTCTAGCCTCAGTAGTCTTTATTCTATTTAATGTTAAAGTTACACTTTATTTTGTCCGGCCTAAGATCTAAAACCCACAGAGGCTAAAGGGCTGCAAACTTGGTTTGTTGATCATCCACCCTCCAATCATTAGACATACCAGATTCCAACCCTCTAGCCTCAGTAGTTTTGATTTTATTTAAGATTGAATTTAGCCATGGGACCTTACTTTTCGCATCTAGGAAGCAACTGAAGTGCTACTGGTCGTGGCTGATAGTTTTATACAGCTTTTATACGTTGTACGGAAAACTCCATTGCACTGATGAAGCTTCAGCGCATTTTTTTCCAGGCCAAGGAACGAGGAATATAAACCTTATATCTTTACCAGATACTGACCCCGCCCCCCAACCCCCTACCCCTCGTAAAAGTTAGGGGTCGTTTTCTAGGACTCATTTCTTCGGGGTCATTGTGATATCTAAAGTCTTTTGTTTATGGTTTTCGGTCATCCAAACCGGATGCTTTTCTCTTATATAATTCATAAAAAAAGGTAGTTACAATAAAAGACTATGAATTTTAAGACTTTTAAGCAAGCCATTCAACTACCATTAAAAATATAAGTCCGCTTCATTGATACAGAATTAAACCGTTAAAGGCGACTCATTACCTAAAAATATAGCAACTTGGCAGTAACTCACAGTCTACGATTAATGACGGGAACAAAACTGGATTCTGTTTTTTTAAAAACAAAATTAATATATATTCCTCCAGTAAATCTTATCGTCAGGGAGAGGTTATTTCGGTAGCATTGGCTGTCATCTCGGAGTTGAATAATTAAGAGCCTTTGTCAGAGGGCCTTGGTATTTCTAGGTGTGACAATTCCCATTCTTTTCCTTTTTAATAATTAGGGATCTGCCACTATTTTTTAGAAAACATTAGAGTCGTAGCTTCTGTTGAGCTTATATTTAATTTATGACTTTTCTATCTGTAAATGTTATACCTTATTTTGGAGACTGATGGCATGGGGAATCTAGTTATTTATTCGGTTTCAGTCTCTCTCTCTCTCTTCTCTCTCTCTCTCTCTCTCTCTCTCTCTCTCTCTCTCTCTCTCTCTCTCTCCTTTTAGACTTATGCTCCAAGAAATTCAAATTTCTAAGTTATTAGACATTATACTAAATTTATGAATTCGTTTATCTGCTCTGTCTCTCTCTGTCTCTCTGTCTCTCTGTCTCTCTCTGCTGTAGCCTTTGCGTGTATCTGCGCATGCGTGGCTCAACCAAGACACGCTTTTGGGGACCGCAGGTTGTGCGATTAATCAGTATTATCTTTGAAGGTACTTGAAATGCACCGTTATAAACCTGTCAGCCTCCTCATCAGTTCTTAAAGACCCCAAGGAATGGATGAGGACGTTTGACGCTTTAATAATAATAATAATAATAATAATAATAATAATAATAATAATAATAATAATAATAATAATAAACTAATAATAATAATAATAATGTGCCAATAGACCAGACGTGACATTGGCGTTGATTGACAAAATCAAGAAGAAAATATAACTCATTGATGTCCACAAGTGGACGTGGTACCGATGGAACTCGGCTTTAGGAGCATATACTGAAAAATCAATGATTGATATGGCAATAACAAATAACAAAAATATGGTCAGAGATGTAAAAAGCATCCCCTCTGTGTCATTCGATTCAGATCACAGGCTTCTCTTAATTAAATTAAAGATGACAAAACCCAAACCAATTAAAAGCCAAGTGAGAGAAAGATTTATTTTAGGAATATGAGAGAAGAGGAGTGCTTAGTTAGATATCAAAACGAAATAAGTAGAGCTAAACAAATGCAACAGGATAGCAATGACCCAAATGAAAAATGGAGACACTTTAGAATGGCTGTAGGTGGGTGCTGCTAATAATACAGTGCAAAAGAAAAGAGTTCGAGGTAGGAGGAAAAACAAACTGCTTGGTGGACCCCCACACTAAAGGCCGCTGTTGCAAACAAAATGAAACTCTTCAGAAAATGGATGAAACTTTGAATTTGGAAGATCACAATAACTATAAAGAAGCGTCGAGAGAAACGGAAAGAATAAAAGCTCAAACAAAAAGAGAAAACATGGGAAAGAATAGGAGAAGATCTGGGAAATGATCTCCAAGGTACCAGAAAACTCATATATAGCACTGCCAAAAACTATAGAAAGGGAAGCCAACCACCCTCTTATGTAATCAAAGACCCTATGGATGGGACAATTTTAACCGAACCCCGAGAAATTGAATTAGGATGGAAACATCACTTTGAAACACTACTAAACAACGGAAACAATGACCTTGAAGAGCATGTAGAATTTGATGTGGTTGGGGATGCAGGAACCTGACGTGGATAACAACACTGGAGGTTTAAAAAGATGCTCTCAAGAGGATGAGAAATGGGTAAGGCCCCTGGAGTGGATACAATACCTCAGAGCTCCTTAAAAACATGGGGGAGGATGGAGTCATCTGGCTACTAGAGCTAATCGACATACTCTGGAATGGGCAAATGCCACCTGAAGACTGGAGAAGAGATCTAATATGCCCAATCTATAAGAAAGGTGACAAGACAAATTGCAGCAATTATAGAGGAATATCCCTAATGTCACATGCTTTTAAAGTATATGAAAGAATACTTGAAACTAGATTGAGAGGATATGTTGAACCAAAGCTGGGTGAATGGCAAAACGGTTTTCGACCAGGAAGAGGGACAACTGATATGATTTTCTCCCTCAAGATGATATTTGAGAAGAGCTGGGGAATGGACAGGGATAGATATATTGCTTTTATAGATCTAGAAAAGGCTTTTGATAGAGTTACCAAGATGAAAAATATGGGATGCCCTAAAAGACCCTTACTATGGAATCCCTGAGAAACTTATAAGAGCAATTTATAACACCTATCAAAACATCAGATCCAGAGTAAAAACAAATCAAGAGAATGAAGACTGGTTTGAAATAAAATCAGGAGTAAGACAGGGCAGCGTCCTTTCGCCACTTCTTTTTATATTGTTCTTAGATAAATGTATGAGGGAACTAGGTGAGGATGAAGCTGCAGATATGACCATCAACCTTATGTATGCAGATGACCATGCAATGATAGCCCTCAGCGCAGAATCTCTCCAAGAAAACGTCAACAACTGGAACGCGATCTTAACAGCTAATGGAATGCGGATCAACAAGAATAAGACAGAGATCATGCACTTATCACGAACACAAAGTAACGTAGATGTAGAATTAGAAGGTCAGACATTGAAACAGTGTAGAAATTTCAAATACTTAGGAGTAGAGTTTAGTGACCAAAACGATTCAAAACTGGAAACAACTACCCGAATACAGAAATTCAGTAACAACCTGTATCTGCTCTACCCACTAATGAAAGACAGAAATATACCTCGCAAAGTGAAAACCATAATATACCTCTCTATTTTAAGACCAATATTGACTTATGGCCATGAATCATGGACATTAACATCAAGAACTAGAAGCCAACTTCAAGCAGCTGAAATGAAAGCCCTAAGACTCATAAAAGGTGTAACAAGACTAGATAGGCTACGAAATGAAGACATTAGAAGAGAACTGGGAGTGGAGGGGATACTAGATTTTGTGGAGAGAGGACAGCTTAGATGGTTTGGACACACCAAAAGAATGGAGGAGGAGCGATATCCTATAAGGTTTTTGGAATGGACACCGGAAGGAAGGAGACCGGTAGGAAGACCAAAAATGAGATGGCTACAAAACATAGAGAGAGGAATAGAGAGTAGAGGCTCTAGTTTGCGGGAAGTTGATGAGATGAGGCTCTATGATGATCGCCAAGAATGGAGACTGTTCCTGAAGCAGGACGACTGACAGGCCTGGAGGCCTACCTGGCGTCTGGTGAGAAAGGAGAAAGATGTCGCAGTACCATGGGACACCAGAGTATATGATACTGAAAGAGAAAACATTGATAACTTTCAAGACATGAAAACATAAATAAGGAGATGGGATTTGCAGTGGAAATTATATCCATAATCATAGGAACACTAGGCACGATCCGAAGATCCCTGAAAAGGAACCTGAAAAATCTAGATGCCGAAGTGGCTCCAGGATTCATGCAAAAGAGTGTGTTACTAGAAATAGAGGACGTGGTTAGAAAGGTGATGGACTCCTAAGGAGGCACGATGCGACCCTGAACCCCAAACTATAAAAAACCACCCAGTGGAATAGGGTGAGTGTGATAAAAGATAATAATTATTTTTATTATGACTTATTATTTCAGTAGTAAAAGGCACTAACAGTCACAACAGAGGTACAATATTCACAACATCAGCAATAAAACTAACAGCACAAATCTATTTGACTACGACAAGAACTGATATCATTCCTTGTTTACGAAATGATAAGTTCCCATTCCTTTATACGTATGGGTCCTATTTCAGGTTTGCAATTCCATCCCACACGTAATGTCTGCATCTGGTGATTTGACACGAAAATGGGGAAACGACCCATAACTTAATCAAGTTTTTGGGGCCGTGGGATAAATTATTCTGCTAAACTGTGCTGAAAGAACGACAAGGGGTTGGGAGACAAACGATGTGGACCTGCTTTGTTTTTGGTAGATAATTCTTTCAACTTAGGCAAATCTATGTCGTAGCATTTCACAAATTTTTAATTTCATTTGCTGGATTTTTTTTTTCATGAAGCAAATACATCAGTTCATAAATTGTCTGCAAAGATTCTGATTTGAATTTTCCTTGTGTTCTACCTATTAATATATATATATATATATATATATATATATATATATATATATATATATATATATAATAAATTCTTTCAACTTCACCAAATTTGTGTCGTAATATTACCAGATATTTTCTGTTCCATTTTATGATTTTTTTTTTTTTTTTTTTTGAGGAAAATAATAATTGAAATGTTACAAAATCTTTGGTGACAATTCACAAATTTATGCATTGACATAAATCAATGAATTGTCACTTTAAGATTCTGAAACATTTCACGAATTTTTTTTCCTTTTTTACTGGATTTTTTTTTTTTTTACGAGGCAAATCCATAAATTCACGAATTGTTACCATAGTGATATTTTCCTTGTCTTTCTCCAAGTAAAAAATTACAGGCAAGGCAAATGGGGTCCTATTGGGAACGAAGGTTTATGTCCCCATAACGCATAACTTTTGTTCGTAGGGGAAAACGCTTCGAGGAATTATTGAGTAATGGGGAGACAGCCAAGATCGTAATCAGACTGGAGAGAAGAACAAAAAAAGAAGAAAGGAGGAAGAAGAAACTAGGTCACTTTACGAAGCGCTCTTCGTTTTTTGGCCAAAAATGGGCTGCTAAATGTTGTGCAATATTTAAAGAAGGGCAAGGCGTGATCCAACCTCCAGCTTACTCGGGACGCGTGCAAGATTTTTTTTTTTCCCTCACCCATAAGTTGCAAAACAATATATTCCTAAGTTTAACGTGAGTTAAATCGTGCTAAATTCTAATGGAGGCCCATTCTACAATAAAATAAAAAGATGTAAGCTCTCTCTCTCTCTCTCTCTCTCTCTCTCTCTCTCTCTCTCTCTCCCAAAAGCCCGTTATCTTTAGAGTAAAGAATATTGAATCTAATAGGAGCCCATCCTACAATAAAAAAAAAAAATTCTAGTTCTTCACTCCCCCCGCCCCCAATCTCTCTCTCTCTCTCTCTCTCTCTCTCTTTCTCTCTCTCTCTCTCTCTCTCTCTCTCTCTAAAGGACGGAAGCGGAATGTTTGAATAACCCATTACGTGCGACATTTACAACTGAATTTCTCTTCTGTTTTTCAAAAAAGGCCGAAGAATGACGAAGCAGATGCAGCGAATAGTATACATTAACATTTGTAAAGCTGCTCCAGGGATAAATGTCGTGCTGGCATAAGGCCAGATTGATGCCCATTAAAGAAATTGTTTTGGTATATCTCCTATAGATATATTTCGCTAAATGCAAAGCAACTCTTGCAAAAAGGTGATTGGTATACATAACATATTCGCATCCCCACTAGTAGATCATCTCGGTTCGTTGGATTGGTTGGTAAGTCCAGGGGGCCACACCAGGACTGTGATAACCGAATAAATATTCATAGATTCCTATAAGGGCCAATTCATTTGCCTCTACCATATATTAAAAACTGACATTTTTTGGTACGAAATTCGTCCCTCCTGACAACGTTGTAATGGAACGAATTTTTCCTGTAATTTACCAGTCAGAACAACTGTCAAAATGGTTCGTATTTACAAAATATGTTTTTATATATGATTTGAAATGTATAATAGAGTAGCCTTATAAGCGTCATTGGGATATTACCTACGGTAATGCTGAAGACACAGAAGGCCATAAAAACAATATTAGAAAAACCCAAGATGTTGGAATATACTTGGAAATGCTTACCAAGATA